>NC_051180.1:115398795-115698795 GCF_013339695.2 Rhipicephalus sanguineus
CGACCTCAGAGTGTCGGAACGGTCGAGCTTACTCCAATAGCGGCGAAGGCGCTGATGAACTTTCTGCGAGCAACTTGGTTTGCTAGTTGTAAGCGGTACTGAGAAAGGGAATACAAAAAAGCCGCCTCGAAGTAAACCTGTCATGAACGAGCAAAAGTGAGTGCCGTTTCGCCATAAACATTGGATTACTGGTGAAGGTATTCTAGCTAACAAGATTGTCCTGAATGCTGGGTGGAAGAGGTGTAAACATGGAAAAGAAACGACCGACCGAAGAGTACGTCGTCCTTGACCTTTTCACACACACACACCACACACACACACACACACACACACACACACACACCACACACACACACACCACACCACCACACACACACACACACACACAGGCGCGCGTATGTACGTACGTACGTACGTACGTATGTATGTATGTATGTATGATGTATGTATGTAGTATGTATGTATTAGTATGTATGTATGTATGTAGTATGTATGTATGTATGTATGTATGTATTATGTATGTATGTATGTATGGTATGTATGTATGTATTATACGTAAAATTAAAATATTACAAAATGTCGGCTGCTATGTTATTTGTAGTTTTTAAGTGTCTCTTCTCCCTTCTTTTCCGTCATCTCCCTCTTTCGTTTCGTTCTGCAAGATATAAGAGGACTCGTTCACCTTGTCGGAAGCCAGACGCCTTATCCACTAGGCCACGCGGACAGGATAAGAGGACACGTTCGCCTTGCAAATAATGTTGCGTCTTTGAGAAAGGCCGCGGGCTCCGGCCTTTCTCGAAAATGCTCGAAAGTACTGACGTCACCGCAGCTATCGCTTCATCGGAAAGACTTGGTGATATCGAGTATACTAACGTGTTGAGTGAACTTACAGCGCAATTGACCAACTCGGGCAAAGCAAAGATTGTGTCCGAGTTTCACCTCAGCGCTCTTGGTTTCATGCCGTCCAGTTAGACAGCCCTAATATACTTAACTGACTTCGCGTTTCCTTTCTGTGGCATGCCTTTAACGAGAACCGGAAGCTGGTCACTCCGGCCAGGAAGAACAGCCGACACCCAATCTGCCCACGCGACCGCAGCGCAGGCAGTTCGGTCGGGCACTCGGCGGCAACTGCGCCTGTGTACCGTAGTAGTGTGCGGGTGAGAGGAGAGGGCGAGACGCATGAATCAATTACCGCGCGTTCTCCCCTCTCGAACGCGCCAATGGGGCCGAATTAGGAGGCCCCGCCATGGTTCTTCGCTGCGCCGTCAGAAGCAATAAGGCAGCTGCCGACGCCTCTGCCTGCCGTGCCCTTATAAATGCCACCCAGCTCGGGGTTAGGGCATGACGCGCGCTTGGGCTTGTATCACTGCACTCCCCCTTTCTCTCTCTCTCCGCGTCATCTCTTTCGCTTCGCCTTGTGTTATTTCTGTATAGCACGCGAGCTAGCCGCGTTTTTTAACAAGCGGATCTTGGAAAATGGCAAAGGCCAGAAAGGGAGTGTATACAGCCACGACGCCCGGATTGTAAAATGATAATACTAAAGTTATAAATGAAGAGCTGTCCTTTGGGTTTAGAAGGTTCAGTATCCTGTAGGTAGTTCCTCTCGCGATGAATGCTTGCTGCGGCAGCCCTTTTATTCTTGTTCTTTCGTTGCATTTAAAAACGAGAGCCACCACACGCAAACGAAAAGAAAGAAAGAAAGAAAGAAAGAAAGAAAGAAAGAAAGAAAGAAAGAAAGAAAGAAAGAAAGAAAGAAAGAAAGAAAAGAAAGAAAGAAAGAAGAAAGAAAGAAAAGAAAGAAAGAAAAAAAAAAGAAAGAAAGAAAAAAAGAAAGAAAGAAAGAAGAAAAAGAAAGTTACCAATCGGCAAATTAATCTGCACGCCACCTTATTACGGACACGACTGTCTGCAGGCGCCCTCGATTTCCCAGTGGGGCTCACGTTTGCCCAATGCGGTTTTTCTTTTCCCATCCCCGACATCGATTTTGAACAATACTTCTACACGTGTCACTTCTTTCTACTGAATCGGAACAGCAGAATAAACGAAATCCGAGAAACCCGAGGTTAGTGATGTAAATGCAGTCATTCGCGCCAATTGCACGTGGTCGTTCTCTATGTGCCGATTCACTGAAGGGTCGAAGCGCTGCCGATGTCTCTGGACATCGCCTAAGCGCTGGTTTTCGAGGAATATATAAGCTGACGAGGTGGCTTGAATGTTTGGAGTTTGTTGAGTACTTAACTTTCTTTCCTTACAACATACCAAAAACCCTGTCGAAGTTGAAACCTCCCTGGCTCTCCTTTCATCTCTCGCTCTGTTCTCCAGTGTGTGGTTGTGTGTGTGTATTTGTGTGTATATGTGTGTGTGTGCGTGTGTGTGTGTGCCTGTGTGCATGCGCGCGCGCGCTCTCGCTTAAAGAAAATACAACGCGAATAACGGCGCGGTCACTGTGGCGGAAGGGGAAGTGAAATTCGTTGCTTTATTATGAATTTCGTTTTTTCTCGTTAACATGAAAATAAACAGTCCACAAATTAAAATTTGTTGGCAGTGGCTGCTCCTTTACATTTGTTCAGCAAATAATATAAACTAAGAAAAATGTAGAAATTATAACCTTACGTCAGACAACAAAGCAGAATACATGGCGGCGCAACGGGCGCATGTGGAAGCTACGACTCACACGCCAGAGGCCTGAATGAGACACTTCAAATCACACACAGCGCTGCGCAGTCAATATTAATCTCATATGCCCGTGTTTCCAAAGATGCACTGAAGCGCTCTGATTTATTCGCTATGCACTGCTCATAGCCCACCTGCGCGTATACCTTTGCTTCGCTTAACTCGCATATTTGAGAAGACCGTGCATGAAGCTCCACGAAGGCTATACTCAATAAGGAAGTCAGCGGTGGATGTAGCTCCCGCACTGATAATGAAATTCACAAGACGCCGTCGCCGACCGGTTTCGACACACCCCAGTTGACGGCGCTTGACGTTATTAACACCGGTTCCCGTATCCATGGGTTCTTCCCATCGCGGCCGCCGCATTTACACGGCAACGAGCACACTAGCGATTGCGGTGACGTGTCAGCATGCATGGCGGAGGACAGGTGTTGAGTTCAGAGGTCATCTTACGCGGCAACTCCTTTAGCGTGCTGTTGAGCTTTATAAGGCCCCCACTCCCACGCGAATGGGTGCCGTAACTTGTACGAATGCAACGCCCTTGTTTCCGCTGCGCGTTGTATAGGGAGATGCGAATCGAGGAGCGGCCGTCGACTTCATCATCGGACCGCTGAATCAGCCCACGCCATGACTCAATGCTCGCACTGCAGTTGATCCTCCGCTCAGGCTTACGTGAGCCGTCGCATGAACCTGTGGTGCCTTTCGACTAGCCGCACCTTGGAGATGTTTACGAAGGGTCACTCAGCAGTGCAACTTATTGACTTTTCATACACTGTCCGTAAATGGTATCGAACCGTACGCGTGTCAGGTCGACCTTCCTGCCTTTCTTTTCTACTGATGCTCTTCTTGTCTTGGCGCTGTCTGCTAACGCAAGCACGGGGGCAACGAGACGCCAATAACAGAACCTTTCTAACTGCCCCTTCTTTCTATTTTTCTTTCTCTCTCTGTTTGAAGCAGAGAGAGAAAGAAATAGACAAAGACACTCGTTTCGTGTGGCTAGTGAACAGTAACTTACTAATATTGTCATTCATAACGTAACGCGTGTAGACATCTGCATATCAGCCCTTCTTTAGGGGCCCTCTTGTGTTTTTACAGATATATTTGTTGGTCCAGGAACGTCTAACGCAAATGGAGGGCCCCTGCGGGACGCTATAGCATAGATAGTTCTAGAGAACCGCGCAATCCGAATAGATTTGATTTCAATTGATTCGGTGCTGCGCAGAAATTGTGGAACGTTTGTACATCATGTACGCCAGAAAACAGTCCTTACGATTGCTCAGATGATTCTCCTCACCGGTGTTTACCTTACCTTGTGCTGTAGCCTGCAGGTGACAAAGGATGCGATAAAGTATTTGTAGATCCACGTCAAAGTGGTAGGAACGGGTAAGAAAGTTTTAGCGCAGTAGTCCGTTTTGTTCCAGTCCGTCTAACACCTTTCTTAACCCCCTTTTCTCTTCTAACTGCCTGAATGAACGAGGCAGTAAAGAATATAATATATCCGACAAAGGATAGCCTCTTTTCCCGTATAAATAGGTGACCGGTAAGGAAAACTGTTCTGGATGACGGCACGAGAAAAGATAACATATATATAATGCGATAAAAAATAAGGAAATAGTCTTAGGACCTTCACCAAGAGAATTTTGATCGACGAAAAAAAAGAATGGCAGATGAAACAGTGTAAGTGTTCTACGTCTCCAAGAACCAACGCCAACGAATAATGCAGCAATGCATATAGGGTGTGCAGGCAACACCGGAGTTACAACAGACAGCTCCAGGGCAATGTCCAATCTGTGAACCACTGCAGCAGGTCGTATACGTTGTCACCAAGGAAGCCTTGTACAAACACGCGAGCTTATATACGAACAAGGGAGCGATACGCCCTGAGTTCATCAGCTCTGTGCAAAAAGAGGCGTACGCTTATGTAAGAAAATAAGAGCCGCGCAAACAACGCCTGACGATTGGCGAACAGAGCTCACTCGTACTAGATTCCTTCGTCGTCGAGGTGCCGCCGGTGAAGCCAGCGGGAGCCCGGATATGAAACAACGGACCTGCCGGCACTGCCGTCTTCTGTGTGCCAGGTGGTGTGCAAATACGCCTTGGGAAGGAAGACACTGCGAAGATACGAGTGGACGAGCACTGCGCCTTGCCAGTGTGTCTTACAACGGCCAGTTCGTAGGTGACCGTTGCTGGCACAGTCGAGGTGGCCCAAGAAGATGGACAATGGTATCCAATACTTTCAGGATCACCGGGGATCCCTATATAGCGTTGTACTGTGCGTCATCTGTCTCCAGCCCCGCGAACTATACCAGCGATAATCGCTAGCGGGACTTGCAGACCTTACGGCGACGTACACTGCAGTCCGTTATTAAAGCGTTGCTGAGTGGATCTCTCTTGCGGGCGCTTGAAGCGTCTGCATTCGCCATAACCAGTGGCAACATATATGCGGCCGAAGCAGTTATGCGAGCGTCATATCTAACCGATCGCTCTAAATGCCGTTGGCAACATTGGCGCAGTCAGGGGGTGGGGGTTGAGAGTTCAACCCCCCCCCCCCCCCGCCTACACCACTGCATGGCTACGTCAATGTTGGCAACGGCGAGTAGGGGCGGGGGCTCACCCCTTTATAAATAAATAAATATATATATATATATATATATATATATATATATATATATATATATATATATATATATATATATATATATATATATATATATATAAGCACACATAAAACACACGCATGAACGTTCGTAAAAGTTGGTTGAAACCCCCCCCCCCCCACTTCCAAAAACATTACTGGCTACGCCCCTGGTTGGCAACTAATTAAACAGAACACTTATGGGTTAATGCAGCAACGTGTTAGAACTTTCTAATCACGTCCGCCTAGTCCACTCAATTCGTACATATCAAGACACAACAGCTAAGGCTCTGTCTGCAAATGTCACGCCTTCATGCGCTGCTAAGCCGGGCAGTTGTATACATTTGCCACGCCGAGGGACAAATTCGCACATATTATAAACTCTTGTGTTGCTTTTAACGGTCTAGCACACTAAGTTGGGCTTCATTAAAACGACTTAAGGTTGTTGCGGTGGATTAAAACAACTAAAAAGGTAGACAAAAGCGAAACCACCTAATCTTCTCGAACGATTTAATAATCACCAAGGCGTTTACGTTTGCGCAATGCTCGTGTTAATACCTTGGTCGTACACACAAAAGTGCTGCGATTGCGCCCACTATGCCGTGCCAAAACCAGTTGTTTGCTCTCCATTTATTACTACAACGTCTAAAGCATGGCGACTGACAGCAGACTTACTTTGATATCAGAGCTTAAAAACAACGCTACGGACAGGAATATGTGCAGAGCGACCGGCTTCACAGCGATTGCAAGCAACGTGTACTGCAACAAAAACACGGATCAAGTTGATGTCGGAGCTACATCAGCAATTTTCAGGCGCTCAGAAGTGTAAGTATACACACACAAATCGACTTTCCTTCGTTAAGTATTCACCAATTACGGGGCGCACTGAGGAGCAGCGCTTAGCAAAAGACGGCGCAGCGTTAAACTAAACGAGCCGTCTCGCGAAGCAAACAGGGCCCGTGCGTATGAGAGAGAGAGAGAGAGAGAGAGAGAGCACGTCTATCTCACCGCAAGAATTTAAAGAAGAAATTTGCCTGCCATCGCGAAAATAACCTTTGTTCCCTTCCATACAGTCTTTTCTATACGCCGTCTTCTTCTTGCGTTGTATTATTGCTATTCTCTCAGTTTTTCTTCTTTTTTACTTCGTTATGATTACTTCGTTCGTGCGTCGTTCGCAAGCCGACACACCCGTTCCGCGGAGGGGGCTCTGAATCCATTTAGGAGTTCGCTCAACTAAATTGGCTCGCGAGCAATCACTACCACCATACTCGCCGAGCCACAGTCGAAGAAGGAAACAAACGGGACCCTCAAATTACTCCGTTCCTGATTGCTTATTCGGGCTACGATTTGTTTGCGACCTCCTTTATTTTTTCGCTTTCGACGGCCGCAAACCCGATTTCATTTTGTTTTATCAATGAAACAGTCGTGTGTTTTTTTGTTTTTTTTTTCGTGCGGGTGCGTTTCTACGAGAAACAATTAGGCGAACTGGCGCACGCTCGATTATATCTCGGGATTTCAATCTGCTGTTTGCGATAAAGGCGGTCCCCATTGTTGGCGTGTGGTGGAAAAAAAAAAGATAAAAAGAAAAAAAAGGGGGGGGGGAAGTGTACGCCGCGCGAGAAAACGAAAATCAATGACGTGAGATTATGGTCCTCATATCATAGAGCTCGATTTCATGTAGTATATGTAGGTCAGATCTCTTAGGTGGTGCCATTATATGAAATTTCAAGAGATTAGGGAGGTCGATTTGCCCAAATATGCTCGGCCCGATTTGCTCCTTTCCAACTGAGCTTGGCTGTGTCGAAAGGCTCTGCTATGAGCCTTGGGAGAGTAGTAGGTAATTTATTTACAGAAACGCTGAAAACTAGCCTTCTTCCGGTGTTCTTTAGTGCGCTGTGGACCTGCGCTGGGTAAAGGAAATGAAGGATTAAGATAAATATGTACACAGGTACAAAGGAAATAAATAGACGACAACTAATTACACATAACGATCACAGCCTAACATCGCTCTGAGTAATTACTTTTGTATCTACCTTCGTTGTGCTTGTATTTGCTTGCCTTACCTGAACTTGCGCTCGAACCTTCGTGACTCATTTATTGTTCTGTAATTTGTCTCAATATTTGATGGTCTACAGAGCGCCATGTTTAGTGACAATTTTTTTTTCTTTTAACGTGAACAGAGCATAAACGTGAACAATGTACGAGTTACAAATCGTGTGAGATGAGTAAACGCAACCACCCTTTCCACCGCTGGATTGATAACATTGAATTAAGAGCAACACTGACGCCTGATCTCAGATATATTTCAACACCTGCGTCAAATTTCTTATTTTTTCCTTGAAGGAAACATTCAAGAACGCATCGAAAACCAACGCACAGGTCCTCGACCGGAAACTTTGTAGTCAAACTTCTACAAAAGATATTTCGCTTGATTTCAGTATTCAACTGCTGCCCGAGGGAAAGATCGTTATGTTGACATAACTATGTGCATACAATATTACGTTTATAAGAATGTGACCCTATCGCAATTGCGAATAAAAGTTCATTTACAAACTTGTAATGCAGCGCCAGAAATTTTGTGATAAAAGAAGGCAAATACACGCCAACAATTCACTATCATACCTATGTTGTAAACACAACAAATGTAGTTTGATCAGGAACAAGTGTAAATGAAAACAAGATAAAATTTGAACGAGCCAACATAATATTCCTGCACCATAGTCATAGAACAGCAGGACAACTTTAACGAAAAGGAAATGAGAAGTGAAGCACTAATACATTCTACGTTATGATTCAGCGCTTTGTTGGCACCTCAGCGCAGTTTTTTTTTTTTTGCTTGTTATTGATTAAGGGTGGGCATAGGTTTAAACAGTTTGAAGTTTATCAATAATTTGTTATCGATTAGAATTGCGAGTCGATTAAAGTGTTTAACCGTATAACTCGGTTCTTCCGTATCGACTAAATATTTGAATAGTAATAGAATTTATAAGTTTAACGTACACAAAGGAAAAAGAAAATCAGTACCTGCCAATTGTAAAGAAGAAACTGTGCTACTTAAATAGATGTTTTGTTAATACTTGAACTGCGTGTTGAGTAAATCGTAATTCACCTTGTGTACCGGTGCTTGCCTTAGTTTGTACCTTTTGCTTGACCTTCGCAGTATGCTTTTTTGTTTTTCGCCAATTATAATATGCGCGTTCTCCGTCCATCGGCATGCCGAATGGGTACTGCAGGATAATAAATAATAAATAAATAAGTAAATAAAAAATAAATAAATAAATAAATAAATAAATAATAAATAAATAAATAAATAAACTGAGTCAAACTTTATGAAAGCTCGATCTGCGGAAACAAAGAAGTTCATACTAATTAACTATCAATTAATTGACTAACCAGCTAAAATCACTCCTCGAGTTTACATTCGATTCAAATTTTCGTGTGAGATTAAACCCCTTCTTAGCCATCCATGCCTGTCAGTGGTGTAGCCAGAAATTTTTTTCAGAAAGGGTGGGGGGGGGGGGGGGGATGGTTCAACCATATTTTATGTATGTTCGTGAGTGCGCTTTGCAGGTGTGCGGGTATATTTATACACATGCAAACTGAGAAATCTCGGAGGAGAGGGTTTGAAACCCCCAACCCCTCCCCCCCCCCTCCCCTGTCTACACCAGCGCTGACCAGAATGGGGTTGTCGAAAAAATAACGCTTCGGTTTCCAAACACGCGCGCATTCAGTAAAGAACACAACCGAAGCCTGAACAAAACGAGACCATCGGTTCGGTAGTGCTCAGACGTATTCTGTGTTAAAATGGCGCTAGAACAAAGCTTGGGTGTGTACAGCGTAGCCGTTGAAGCAGGGAGTCACATGCGACGATACGGCCTGTGCAGCCCTTGGCAGCGTGGCATCCGACGACCCTGCGAACCTGCTGGCAAGCGTGCCGGCGCACCTTCCCGTGGCGCCATCTGCTTGATAAAAGACGAAACGGCGGCTTGCAGCAGCGTTCGGTGAATCGCCGTAAGCCGTACCCCCGCGAGCCTGCGGTGTTTGAACGTTTCGGCTGTAGCAATGCACAACTTGAAAACAACGGCGTTGTTTTACCTAATCGGCGGAGGCATCTTCACTGCCCTGAGTACGTGACGAAAAAGGAAACGGGTGCGAGGATTGGTAGAGACTCTCGCCAAAGCTGTGGTCGTGCGATAAAAAAACGAACATATCTGACCGTCGTTTCGTCATATAATTAGGTTCGGAGTCAACATCAACAATAGATGTCCTAGAAACTGTTTTCTCGACAATGGTAGTAATATGACTGCATTGGAAGTGAAAACAACCACTGACAGCGTGATGACGTTGGCAAATCCGTCCGCCGGTGGACGGGTTTTGATTGACACGTGAAAAATATACATATAATTCAAGTAACATGAGCCAAAAAGATTTGAGCGGGGAGTTCCTCCTGAATGAGCCCATTGTGTTCGGCCGAGCGGACTCCCAAGCGGAAGGCATCGCAGGGCGAGCTTGCATGACTTTGCTGCGACGGTGTCCCCAGCCTACGCACCGCTCCCGCACACCGGCGTCCTAGCGTTTCACGCGCGCATGTGACCGGGGATAGGGGCTTTGCGCCCTGGCACTCTCTGCCAAGCGTCTGGGGACTTTCCCCAGAGCGATAACGCGGGATCCACGCAGGGATCGTTCGTAGCTCCGAGATCAAGCGTAGGCGAAACATCCCCGAGCACACGTACGCGTCGCGGAGCTTATATCGGCCGTTTGTACAGGGCACCAACACTGCCGGTTTCAAGCATTACTCATACTGAAAAAGACGAAGCGCACAATAAGTTACTGCTATGACATTACACGAAACGTCGACAAAAAAGAGATTCCGTAGCTAGCTTTTAGTAGACCTCTTTAGCTTGTGCGTAATAAACAATCAAAATTGCTAACCAGTCTGGGTCAATACGGTACGGCAGCGCGCGACGCTGGCTTCGCCGCAATGCGCGGCTCAGGTTGAGTCGGCCCGGCCGCCGCAGCGTATGTGCGGCAGCGCCGCTGCATCGTATACGGAGGCGCTCCATTCGAATTCTCGTTCTGCGGTGCCCGTGCGACTCGCTAAGTTCAACTTCAGTTTTCGGCTTGCATGGCTCCTCCTAATATCGTAAATTGTACGGTCGCATGCTCCCGTAACGTTTCTGTTAACCTATGATAGTTTTGAGCATCGAAAAGACTGATGCCGAAGGCCGAGTCACGGAAGCAAGCAAAACGTGGCTTGTCTTACAGATACCGCCGTAGTTTCAGTATATGTTTTATTTTATTTTTCGCCTGCAAATTGTTCCGCTTGTACACTAGTTGTTAGATGACGCTGCTGTGCCTACTTTCACTGTTATTCACGACGGAAGGTGAAGGGGGTAAAAAAAAAAAAAAAAACTTATGAGGCGTGGCATATGACGGGTACGACACATAGTTGACTTTCGATACTCTGCTGCCTAATTATTAACTTCCAACACTTTAATTACTCGCACTATGCCAGTCGGAATGCACTGTTTAACGTAATATGTAATGTCAAATACATCTACACACACACACACACATATATAATATATATATATATAATATATATATATATATATATATATATAGATATATATATATTATATATATATATATATATATATATATATATATATATAATAATATATATACACACATGCCCAGGGGCTGACAACAAATTGTTCCCTGGGGGTTTGACTTTTTTCTATGTATGGTCGTGCGCGTGTTTGTATGTGTGCGCGTATATATACGCTAACAGAATGTAAATATATATAGATTTTTTCCTCGGGGGGGGGGGGGGGGGGGGGTGCTTAACCGTCAAACCGTCTCGCTGGCTAGTCCACTGTATCCGTGCCGCGAACACGCGCGCAGCAATAAAACCAAATCAACGCGAAGAAGCAAAACTAGATATCACTGTCAGCTTCGATTAATGTTGCCGCTCCGGTTCATCTTATCGGACTGAGAATTAGCCTATGTTGAACAAACTTGTGATTTTCCCTTCTCTTTTTAATGACTTAACAATGACGCAACAAGACAGGAAGGCCCAACCATTTACCCCTCTGAAAGAGTGCCAAGCACGCATGACTCCATAAATTGATGTTTAGCTCTGTTCTTCCAATTCGCGGTCGGTCATACAGAGCGAGAAAGTGCAAAAAAAAAACAAAAAAAACAAGGTGGTATGAAGCGCCTCCCAAATTTACACGAATAATAGCAGCACTGTTCCCTATGCTGGCATCAAGATCATTGCATTATAATTATTACTACTGTCAATGTGGTAGCATTCAGGGGCGTAGCCAGAAATGTTTTTCGGGGGGGGGGGGGGGTTCAACCATACTTATGTATGTTCGTGCGTGCGTTTGTATGTGCGCGTGTATATATACGCAAGCAAGCTGAAAAATTTAGGGGGGGGTGAACCCCCCCCCCCAACTTCCCTCCCTGGCTACGCCCTGGTAGCATTGCTTACATGTGAAAGAAAAAAAAACTGAATTGATGCTTGCTTTACCGCTTCCTATTACTGGCACGGAAAATGTTCAGTTCTTTTTTTTTTTGTATCAAAATGAAAGACCAAGACCTCTACAGCCTAGAAAGTGTTGGTAAGCGTGAGTGTGCCCAGAAAAATTGATTATAGTGTGTTTTTAAAAGCTTCTCTCGGTTCTTACTGTACCCTGATGTCACGACGCGGTACGAGTTTCTCGTCACGGGCTCGTGCAATATATCGTGAAGCTTCCACGGCCGCACCGCTCCGTGGCTCTGCTGTTGGCGCACAAGCGGCCATTTTGTAGGTATTCGTAAACCCACGTCCTCAGAACTAGCCATACTGGCGCGTGGTGCGATCTTGTACGCGTTCCAAAATAAACACGGAGGCGTGGCATTACATCCAGCCGCACGTGACCGTACGCGATTGGTCAATGCAGGGCCGTGACGTCTGTTGCGGTTCACATGGGCCATTCGCGTGCGGCTGGATGTAACGCCACGCCTCCGTGTTTAGTTGGGATGCGTACAAGATCGCACCACAGAATTGGTACTGTAGTCTGACGTCACGCTAGTGTTGATGTCAGTAGGTGCGCCATGCGACAATTGGCTTTAATAGACAGTTATAGTTTAGCGTTAGCGTGATAGCGGGGGTTAAGGGAATAGCGTTACCGTGCTGCAAACGTTGTTTGCGGAAAGCGTGTTTAGTTTAGCGGGATAGCGTTTGCGTGCCCAAGCCGGGAAGGTGGCGCCACCTAGCGAAGGGTGAATGCGTTAAAAAAAGTGAAAAGCACAAAACCGAGAATGCTCGCCTGTATCCCCGCACGCAGCAATATTACTCATTTTTTTAGTGAAAATAAAAGTAAATAAATATGAACTAAGCACCAAAAGCGAAAATTTTCATGTTGCAGACTTGTTTACACCGATCTTCTAGATAGGCCTAGGGACGTTCGAAATGGGAAGCGATCTCAAAAACTACGCTAAGTTATCCGTAACACCGTGTCGTCGAAGCTACCTGAAGGCAAGCGAAGCCATTTCGCACAGTCGTCTGCTACGAAAGAAGTGGATCCGTCCACATCAACGCTAAATTCAGTTCGAAGCGGGCGTCGAAAACCGCCGCCATGTTTTACGTACACTACTTTAACCACGCAAACACGCTAACGCTAAATCTGAAAAATAGCGTGCGTACGGTAAACGCTGCGGGTCGTTTACGGTACTGCGCATGCGCACTTCGATCCCGCTATTCCGGTAAGCCCACTATTCCGTTAAACGCGCTAAACTATAACTGTCTAATGTCAAATACTTGTCAGCGTTTCCTGAGTTTTACACTCGCACAGAACCGCCTCTGTACAGAGGAGATTTGTATGGCGGAGTAAATCCAGTTTCGAAGTTGGTGCCAGTACCCCTTTAAATAGGGAAGCTGAAGCACTAAAAAAAAAAAAAAAGACTTTGGAGCGTGTAAGGACAGTTCGATCCCTGTTGAATTCGAGAAGCAATATCAGTTCTCAAAAGTGAACGTAAACAGCACTTTTTGGCAAAAAACAAAGGCTGGGGCCGCAGGGCTTCTTCATATGCTGAGCGAAAGCGGTGACGTCACCCTTGGTATGTCGCATTATCTGCAACAGCAGCACTTATGAAGCGTAGCCTCCTCGATTAGCTCCGACAAAAGGCAGGTCACGAGTACGTCACGGAGGCCATGGTTGAAGATACTATAGACGCTTGTTCGCGTAGTGCTCGGCTGTCTGTAGCTATTCCAGATATCGTAATTCAACAGCAGATCTTTCAGCGTCGCTATATGCTTACTAGAGCCTTCGTCACATAAACAGCGCTCTCGCAGTTCGGATCAGTGAGCGGCTGGAACCTTCCGTCGGAGTGCAGCACGGCGCCGCCAAAGGAACCGAAGATGACGTAGGTTTCCACGCCCACACTTTCGGTGCCCTTTCGTGGGCGGAGCAAGACAAGCTTTCCTTTTGCGTAGTCTAAAGCTCCTGTTGCAACAACCGCGGAAAAAATTATGACGTCGTCGACAATTATGTCGGTCCTTGCTAACCACGAAGTTTTATCGAATCCTAAAAACATCTTCTGCTTCCCTTTCAACACCGACAATCATGACAGCTCAGTGGCTATCGAGTCACGCTGTTTAGCTTTCCAAGTCTGGTGTACTGGCCACCCAACAACGCCTTAATGTCAAAATCTTCATGTTTCGCGATTATCTGAAAATAAAAAAAGAAGGAAATAAAGATGAGACAACATAATCATTGACAGCACCACTGACTGCGTGTTGCGTACCGTCTGTGCACTCACATCGGTCAGCGGGAGGAACAATGAATGGAGTGCACACAATACAAGGAGGTGAATGGAGAATGATGGCGATGCATGCAGAGGAGGAAAGAAAGACGCAATGTGACAAACAAGCAAGCGTTTCAGTGCGTGCAAAATGCGATCGCGAGAAATATGAGAGGCCATGGCGCAGAACGCGGGATGCCCGCTCGGCGGCGCTGCACACCACCCCTCCTTGTTTTGTACGACTCCACAGAGCGCGTTGGTGAAGAATTGCCGCGCAGCAATGTGCCAACGCTGCCCATCACGTGAAAACAATGGGGGGGGGGGGGGGCGGGGGGGGGGGCGATGCTGCCGCCAGCGGTCGAGGGCAGGGTGAGAGAGGGTGGGAGGAAAACAAAATGGTGCTGTTTTCACCTCGTGTTCCAAAAACTAAGCGATGCGAGCCGTCCCCCGTCCTTTTTTTCGCCATCTTCTTTTCCCGCTCTCTATTGTGTTTTCGACGAGAAAAGCGTCAGTTTCAGACCGCGAAGCCAAGCGGACCCACCCTGCGCGTAAGCTAGAGCACACACACGCGCAATTGGGTTTTGCACAACGCTCGCTCGCGCGGCTGAAGAATGCGCCGGTCTCTGTGTTCGTGCGCACGAAAACCTCCATATTTCTTTCTTTCTCTCGGCTTCCAGGCTGGATGTTGGCGCCTTTGTTTCTCCCGTGGAAAACAGGCGCCGACGTAAAGGATGTCCAGGCCACGTGATCCACATACGTCATTCGCGGACGTGCGTGCGTGCTTTGCTCGAATGAGGCGCAACGTCGCGGTGTTATGTACGGCTGAGCGATTGCTGCTCGGCACTATGAACGAGCGAAAGAATGTGGAAGAACATTCACAAAGGTGAAATTGAGGATGAAAGCTTCCCTCTATACTGTCTGGGTTGTTGACTTGTGATTTTATACTATTCAAAGCATTGTAAACGCGAAAAGATACACCGACCAAAAAAGAACAGTTTACTTGACGTTTCGGCCCACCATACGAGAGCCTTGTTCACAATAAAAGCCATAAGGATGGCACAGCGTATTTAAGCACGCCTAAGTACGTGACGTAAGCAGCGATAGTACATTGTCTACCAAATACCAGGCCACCAAATTGACTGGTCAAGTGCGCGTGTTCTGGCCAAAGAAAACAAACTTGCATCACGCCTACACGTGGAATCCCTGCATATACAGACGACTGCGCACACGCTGAACAGGAGTGACGGGACGCTCCCGACAATGTACTATCGCTGCTTATGTCACGTAATCCTTGTGGCTTTAATTGTGAACAAGGCTCCCGTATGGGATGCCGAAACGTCAAGTAAACTGTTCTTTTTTGGTCGGTGTATCTTTTCGCGTTTACACTAAGTAATTCCCCGGCCAGAGAGGGTTGCCGTCAAACATTGAATTTATTCAACGCATTGCGCATAGTTTACAGCACGTTGAGGAGGTGAGATGTGTAAACCTTACGCTTAATTGCGTAAAAGTATAGTAAAAAAATCAAGTTATGACACTCGTAGCGTAGAATTCATTACCTAGTCTAACAGTTCCCTTGTCGCAAGGCCGACTTTCTTACAAGCCTTTCTCGTTGATCGATAGCGGAGTTGAATGGGGCAACAGGCCTCGCTACAACGATGCTTCACTAAGCTTGCGCTCAGCGAAGCTCCGCACGTCGCATTAATGCATAAAGCAGGCGCTGAGTTCTTGGGCGCTATCATTGATCTCTCCGAGAAAATTAATTGTCCACAGACACAAGGAAGCGTTTTTTTCTTTCCCTGATCCTTTCTCTCTGGCAACGGGTGGAATGTAAAGCGCGCTCCTATGTAGAGTTTGATGACTTCAAGCGACTTGTTCCTCACGACATAATAAAGTTGTCTGGATCAGAAGTGCTCCGTTTTGAGCAATGGGCAGCAGTTTATTCAAGCTAAATGTTTTGGATATCGCGCACGTGCGCGTACACAACTGCGTCTCCGATTACCACAGAGTGAGAGAGAGAGAGAGGGGGGGGGGAGAAGAGGGAGTGGAATAAAAGCACGATTCCGTTTTCTAAGGTCACTAACGGACCTGGCACACTGCAATTGAAACGCAACAGCAAGGATTCACTGAAAGCAAACTGTTCTTCTCTCACCACCTGGTTCTATATTTCGCGATTACTAACGCGTGGTTCACTATAGATTGAGTATTTGTATAGGAGAAAAAATAATTAATGTTTGCATTAAGTCGCGCAAAGCTTGGCATAGCGAAGCACGGGCCCGTCGCGGCTCTGCATTTCTTTCTCTCTACTTCTCACTTTCTCATTTTTTCTGTGCTACGCTCTACTCTCTCCCCTCCTCCTTTCCCTCTGCCTCACCATCATATATCTCCACCTCACGATCACTTCCCTTTCCAACCTTCTTGCTACACTGTAATATAAACGGCTATGCTATGCTAGCGTGCCTGGATAGCCTATAGTGGTTAGGACGCTCGCCTTCGTCTCTCTGGGTGCGCGGGTTCGAATTCCGCCTCGCGAAGAATACCTTGCGGCAGGAATTTTCTCTTTCATTCCATTTCTCTGTTTCTTTCTTTTTTTCTCTCTCTTTCCCTGTACTCGTTCTCAGTGTTGTTACAGGCCACGCCGTAGCGGTGAGTAGTGGGATTTGCTCAAATTCTGTGGCACATACCCGTCCATGATGATGATACCTTTGCGGCAGGGTCGGCATTACGGCCGGCTGAGACAGCTTCGCTGCCAAAGAACAGGGAAAGAGACAGCAGAATTCGTGGACTGCGCGGCAGCACGCGATGTCGCCAGCGCGTGTTCGGCGAACCCCTTCGGTCGTCAAAATCTGTGCCAATCAAACGCGAACAAAAACAGCGCACGGGTTCCCCCGACTGGAAAACATTCCGGGGTTGTTCTAAATTCAGTCGCGCGCTCGTACACGGCGCGCGCAGCCGTCGACAAAAATAACCTCATTTCCTCGGCCGGCTAAGTGAGAAAAACGCGTCATCGTGCCAAATAGGTCTGTCGCTGCCATTCTTCGCGGACCGCGCGCGCGATACATTTTTGATGCGAATACGTATACCCTTCTGTCATCGCGGGCGCTCGACGCAGTCTTCGCGATACGCGGTCGACGTGGGAGGCGCGGGACCTCAGCGTGTGTACGCCAAGTCGTGGTAGTCCTCCGCGACGCAGAATCTCGGCCACGCGTCGTTTTTCCGGGGCTTCAGACAAATACGATATACGGGTGAAGCACACGTAGGTTGTGCGAGATGACAAGCTTATGAATTCTTGACGCCTTCGCGCCGGCGCGCCTTGAGAGAAAATCAATCGGCAGCCGTAATGCGTTTTCTATGCACACGGAGGCGTGCTTGCGATTGTAAAGATTGTAGAATGAAGCGCAGAGCAATAGGCGCTTCTGGCATCGAGACAGAATTGACACCATGGGCGAGAGAAACAATGTAGCATTATCGCTATAGTCTGGGATATTTACACCCTCCCAATGTCCCCGTAACGCCCTACCCCCCCCCCCCCTCTTAAAAAGAAAGAAAAATCAGAATAACCCACAACCCAACCCCCAAGAAAGGCACTCATCGCCCCTTCCCCCTGTCTATACCATATTATAGAATCGCAAAGAATAACACGATTAAACACCCGTATGATATGATTTATCGGCTTTGCCACTTACTTAAAGCTACCCAGAGCACTGTAACGAGTGTGTATAGGCAAAAAGTCGATCGTGCATAGGCGACGGAGCGTGTCTCCGAGTGATCAGCGGACAAAGAATGTCGTTTCCAGGCAGGGAGGCGTAGCCGAGGCTTAGGTTATCGATCGCCGTTAGCTCTCGGGGGTCGCTCAAGGCTGACGGAGATAAGGCCATATATCGGGCGTCGAAGAAAAGGTTATATAGGTGCGTCGGGAATGATTTACGACACGCCGCGGCGCTAAAGAAGCATCCGAGAAGGGCGCAAAACCCACACGTTGAGCATGTGGAAGCGGGCCCGCGCTCCGAACGCGGTGGGCGTGCTTACCGTGACTGTGAATCGGCTCACGTTTAGCTTGGCGCTCACTGTGCCAGGACCCCTTTCAGGAGCTGAGCAGTATACCCCATGTAGGGAAACAGAGATAGCGCATTTTTCTTCTCTGCGCGAGGTCTCTTCTCTGGCGGACCTACAGCACAATTATAAAGCATGGTCTGTGCTACGTGGAAGCGCAGATGTCTATGTATGCATTCAAAACATGCCAGTGTGTTTGTGAGTGCACTGCGCTCCCTCGAAGTTCGTAAGAATAATAATCTCAACATGCGAGTAAGCCCTGCAGAACAGAGGAAAGGCGAGACGTTCCTATATCTCTATCTCCCTCACACACACACACACACACACACACACACACACACACACACACACACACACACACACACACACACACACACACACACACACACACACACACACACACACACACACACACACACACACACACACACACACACACTCACTCACTCACTCACTCACTCACTCACTCACTCACTCACTCACTCACTCACTCACTCACTCACTCACTCACTCACTCACTCACTCACTCACTCACTCACTCACTCACTCACTCACTCACTCACTCACTCACTCACTCACACATCCGCTAGCACGCACAACCACTATGCGCACGGAATTGATATACCTCTGCGTTTCAATAAATGGTTTCTTGCAGTGTCACTGGAATGAAGAGATAGATAGATAGATAGATAGATAGATAGATAGATAGATAGATAGATAGATAGATAGATAGATAGATAGATAGATAGATAGATAGATAGATAGATAGCAACTTTTAACGTTAACCTCGCAGATGCTAGACTGGTTTATCGCCCGACTGCGTGGTGGTGGTGGTGAAAAACATTTATTTGCACGATTTACAAAAGAGATTGCGTGTGCAGTGTTCAGCTGTTCCTCAGCAATAGCCATACGCGCCACAGGCGCAAGCAGCTAAAACGTAGAATTTGGATTGGAAACAGATAGCAGCATGAACATGTCCGCAGTGCAAGACGTTAGAGAGAAAATGTTACTAACTTTATGCAAAAAGAAAAGAGAGAGAAAGAGAGAAAAAAAAATATTGAGTGCTTAGATGTTAAACAGTCTGCTTTGTTTTTCATGTCATGGCCGACTAGCGACAATATCCTATTAGCTGACACTGCGATAGGACATTTTAATATGTCGCTGCCCCAACGCATTCTGACTACGCATAACGTATAACAAATTATGCAAAAGTTGAGCTATGCCCTATTCTTCTGATTTTTTGTTTAATTCCCGATTTCTACTTTCACACACTGCTGAAGTTCGTTGCTGATAATTCAATCCTGGAGTCGGCCCAGGGTCACCACTTCTACCGAGCGCTCCTAGAAAATGGACATTCCGTACGGTTCTTGCTGCAATATATCGGCATTGCACAGACACAAAGCTCCATCTCATGGCGAAAAATTCAAACGGCTCTCTAAACAAAGCACTGTTCGTCGTATGGAAAACGTGCCGCCGGAAAGCTGGTCGCGTAAACTCCGACATTTCGCCAGTAATGTGCGGGCTACTTGTTTTGACCATGTGAACGCGCCTGCGTCTTCTTTCGATCTTATGCGAAAACGTTCCTCTACACATAAAAGACTCTCAGACGCACACAGACAGATTCGTTTTGCGTATAGCAATACAGGGAAGTTTAGTAACCTCCATGTTCGTTTATAACGAGGTAATGGTTGTGACGAAAACGGTTATATATATAGGCGTGCGCCGCAGTGTTCCCCTTCAGGGGGGGGGGGGAGGTTCATCGCAGTGCCCCCCCCTCCCTACTAAGTCAATGTACGGGGCAGACTTTGCCCCCCCCCCCCCCTGTGCGCACGCCTATGCCTGGACTCGTATTCGTATGGGCGTCATGGTCATTAGCGCTTGTGATGAGCCGCTTTGTGTAGCTATATACGAAGTTACGCGTTAGTCATACTGTGGGTAGAACCTGGACAGAAATGCGTGCTTGTGAACGTTCTATTGCAATGTGAACTCCTGCAAGCGAACTGTCTATTTCAATGTTATTTTCTTCATTTGTTACAGTTTGCTATATGGTTATCTTTTTTTTATTGACATAATGTAAGGGGATGTTGGCGCACAAATAAGGCGCTGGCTACTCCTTAGCTCTTAGAGGTGTCTAACATAGAACCATATAGGGTCCAAAATTTCCGAACATAACAAGTACGCAGCACACGCAATGTACAACTTGAAGAACACCATGACACTATGACGCCTCAAAAATGCAAAGAATAATGTCCCCTTATATGAAGTTCTGAAGTCATACATCACGTAGATGAATTATCACGTTATGCTATAACATAACAGTCAAGACAACATAGTCAACAATCACACATATGTATACACACAGTGATGTTAAAAATAAACATTACATAACATAACCAGGACAAAAATAGCCAACAGTGACTTCAATATCACATATAGCTTAAATACGCTAGTAACGGGCAAGAAAGCCACTATCTTCAAGAAAAAATGTTGAATGGTTTTAAAGCGCACTTCTGCAAATTTCTTGTTGGCCAAGGGGGCAAAAGTTTCCTTAATTAAAATGAGTGGTCTGTGGTCTAATGCCATTAACGCCGATTTAAGTTGGCGTCTTTGTGTGTCGTGGTGTGGGTATTCTAGAAGGAGGTGGTGTATGTCTTCATCTACAAATCCATAGACACATCAAGGAGTTTTAGTGCGGCCAATTATGTGCAAAAGAATGCTTGGTGTAGGCAGTGCGTAGCCTTACTCATTACTTGTTCATTTTTGTGTTTTAAGCATAGGTCGGCAAACTCACTCATGAGTCGGCTCACCCAGACTCACTAAGATTCAGGTCGACCCGTGAGTCTGAGTCTGAGTGAATTCGGGTGAGTAATATTTTGGTGAGCTTGAGTCAGAGTGAGTCCGGTTGAGAAAAATTTTAGTGAGTCCGAGTGATTTCGATAGAGGGAAATTTTGGTGAGTCCGAGTGAGCCCTAAGTACAAAATATATTTATTGAGTGAGTCTGAGTGAGCTCCACATTTCTTTGCCGACCTATGGTTCTATCTACACAACTTCAGCATTACTATCAGCCTTGTGTGGGCTCACGTTTATACTCCCGCCGACTTACACACACTTCAAAGCACTAGCGTTCATACGCCAGTTCAATATTTATTAATCAGAGGCGTGAGTTACGTAGAACGAAGGGGGGTTGACCTCCCCCACCCGCAAAATCTTTCAAAGGAAGTTCTTGGTAAAAATATCTTGTGTGAGTCACCACTTTCAATAAAAATGTCCTTACCAGATTGCAACCGCTGATAAGTCATATTTGAAGGTTCGAGATCAAAAGGCGCCAAGTAGAGCACCAAATATGGGAGATATTGGTGTTAAAGAGCATTGACACCATGGTAAAAAAAAGGCAAATTATAAGCTAACAAACTCTTGAGTCTACTCACTCAGACTCACTCAGACTCGGATAGACCCGTGAGTCTAAGTCCGAGTGAGTAATATTTTGGTGAGTTTGAGTCCGAGTGAGTCCGGTGGAGAAAAATTTTAGTGAGTCTGAGTTCGAGTGAGCTATAAGGGCAAAATGTACTTCATGAGTTAGTCTGAGTGAGCTCCACATTTTTTGCCGACGTATGGTATTAAGTAACCACCTTATTTTCTTTCGCTGCAGAACTTATAGACAATTTTACGTAACACATAGGCACCACCACCTTCGGCTGTTAAACGAATGTTTTCTCATTTTTGTATAGCGCGGCATGGATTTATAAGGTCATGAAACGTCGAGTGCACCAACCCAACCGTTTTCATGCGCATGCGTCTACCACAGCGCAGTTAATTTAGCTCTTAAAGACACAAAAAGGCAAGGCTACAGCCCAACATGGCGGCACCGAAACCTATCCGTAAGATAGTCTGTAGAGATGGAGTAGTCGAGGTCATAGGCATGCGCACAGGAGGGGGCTGGGGGGGGGGGGGGCGGCTGCCCCCCCTTAATCACCTAAGAGGGGAGGTGCAAAATCTGCCCCGTACATTGACCCGTCACCTAAGAGGGGGGGGGGCGACATCTACCCCATACATTGACTTAGTAGTTTGGGGGGGGGGGCGCTGCGATGAACTTTCACCCCCCTCCCCTGATGGGGAACCCTGCGCACGCCTATGGCCGAGGTTACATAAATCTCAACCTCCACATAGCTATAGCCAGTTAGAACAGAACGGCACAGGTTCGTAGAATCTGCGAGCGACGAAGAATGAGTTACTCTTTCATTGGACTCGCCCATTAACGCGATTGTGATAAGTCAAACCTTAACCAAGATGTGGTTGGGGTAACAATAGGAAAAGCTTAGCTTGCCGCCTAGTCTTTGCAGCAACCACAAAGATTCTGTGCACGAGTGCGCGCGTGCAACCACAGTCCGCGCTCGAACCAGGCTGCAGCGTTCACGACGCAAAATTACACAGAACGAGGAGCAGGAACGAACGGCAGCCGGAAGTGCTCTGCGATTAACGCCGCGCTTCATCCCTCCGCGCGGGGCCCTAAATGAAGATGAATTTTACTCGAGCGCGCAGCCGACGTTATCGCCTTCGAGCCGCAAGCAGGCGTGAGCTGCGCTTGAAGCAGCATCCCGGCGCGTAGCACAATAGCATAGCGGAGCGGTGCATGAAATGAAGCGGTGCTAGGAACGCGGGTAATTGCGTGCATTGTGGCAGAAGCGCAGCAGAGTCGACGTTGCCGCCTCGACAGCGGAGCCGGTTAATTATATAGAAAACTCCAGTAAGATCAAGGCGCACGTGGTGGGAACGCTGCGCTGTCGTACGACTTTAACTTTCACTGTAATAACCGACAAATGAAAAGCGAGGCGGAGGCGTGACATGCAACGCTATGGATGGGCTTTTAAATGTCAAGCGTTTTGATATATTGGAAGTAAGCCGGAGTTTCAGAAGCTGTGTCATTAGAAAAAGAAATTGATTCTTTTAACTAAAAGTGGGGTACACATCTCTAGTGAAGTAAAGCAATAAATACGAAATATAAATACTTAAAACTATAATCGAGACGCAATGACACAGGACCGTTAGTTATTTACTGAAAAACACCCTTTTTCTTGCTTTTGTTTTATATTGCCAGTATAGCAACACAAAGTATAACACAAATTTTATTAGAATAGAGGATATACGCCAACAAAATACATATTAGCGGCCCTCCGTTACTATAAGGCGTGACTTTGTCTTGAATTTCCTCGAGCGCTGTCAGGGATTCGATGCTGGCCAGCCACTCAGGTACAGGCTGTTTCGAGTACAGTACTTCAAGATACCGGTGCTTACAATGACCAAAATATGCATGCGCAGCTCGGGCATTCGGGTCACAATGGTAGTCCGCCATTATTGTGCGGGTATTTGCCAACGAATGACTCCCGCACGGTCACCCTTATGGACATCCATTGTTCATTGGGCTAAACACCCATTATTTCAAAAGATGAGCAAAGCTGAGCCATACGAATGCGTTGTACAGGATGTGCAAGGCGAATGTAAAAGAAGAACACTTTCCGGGAAGGCTTCGTTGAATTTTGTGGTAGTGGAATAACATCCCTCTTGAGTGGAATAACATCCCTCAGTGGAGTGCCTCGATAATAGACACCTGTAGCATGATATTGACTGTATTGTGAGGGATTCATAGTGTTCCTGGCGAAATGGTCAGTACTTATATAACGGCAGTGCTTAGAAGACAAGGACAAGAAAGTGCACATCACGAGCGCTTACTCACAACTGAAAGCTTTATTGCTTCAGCAGAAAATATATACCTAAACTGGAACCTCGCCTATTAGCCGCCTACTAGCTCGCATTCCCGTTTTGCTTCAAACGGTCAGTATTGTGATGCGTTACCTTAACAATGAAGTGGCATGTACATCAATATACATTGAAGCTCACCAGCGCATTGTTATTATGGTGTTTAACTTTATTTTTGTGTTCGGTAGTTGCAAAACCGTTCACAAATTTGCGACACAAATGTTAGTCCTGTTGTCAGTCACAACAGGACTAACATTGGATGGGCTGCATGCGCCTTGTGATTTAAGTTATCACTGTTTGGAAAAATTTTATTCATTTCCACTTGATAGTTATATTAATTGATTGTCTAGTTTGTGTTGGCTAGGAGAGATTTAAGGTAATAGCAAGCAGTAAGCAGCATAGAAAATTTTCAGTGTGCACACATTTCATAGTTGGCAGAAGCAGGATGGTGCAGTGCTTACAGACAGGTGCTATGTGCACCGCTGGTTTAGTCTGAAGTGCTGTGAGAAAGGCAACATATAGATGCTGCTTTGGCATAAACAGAGTTTTATATTTAAATGTAAATTAAAAAATCGAGGCTGTCCACTGTGGCATGCCTCATAAGTACTATATATCTATATTTTGTCCCGTCTAGCCTAGGATTTTAAGTAATTTATTTGGGAGAACTTGCACTAAGTTTTGAGGATAAACGAATTATTTTTGTAATAGGAGTTGCCTCCACAAAACAAGCAGCACTGCACACTAGCTATTGTACCTTGTTCTTTTGCTAGGTGTATAAAAACATGGCAGCAAAACATGGACAAGCAAATGAGCCTCGTCTTTCTGTATTATAATGCTGAGTCTTTCTAGATATTACAAGAATGAAAGTGTGCTGCACACTCATTGCATATCTCACAAGAAAATACTTGGCAGCTTCCTAATTTTGTATTTTTGTGTTTTTTCGGAAAAGCCTGCAGTAAGAGAAGTCAAGTGGGTATTTTGTATGGATGCAGAAAGCTTAATGGACTTCTTTGCTTGATATCTTTTTCAGGAAGACTGAACACGTTTTGGCAAAGCAGCAACAGTTCTGGCCCACCTGTTTGTCTACAAGACGGTCTCTTCTGTGAACACTCCTGTGCCTTACAGTATACTATACTGATGATCTTGTACATCTCTCAGTATTTAGGATTGTCAGCACTTGGACTGCTGCACTGTGTTATGCACGGTGCTGAGTCCAAACTTTCCAATTACAGTGTGCATTTGAAAATTTTACATGGCTTAAAAAGATGCTGAATGTAAACTCATTTAATTTACTAAGCATGGTTCTTGACAGTTTTACAGCCATAATTTATTCCCTGTTCAATTTTTATTCAACCTCATGGCATATCCAGTCCTTGGCGCTAATGTGCAAGCCAGCACCAGTATTGATGGGCAATTTTTAATTCAATGCATGTTATAGCCTAACTCCGAGGTAACTTTCCTGTCACGGTATTCGGACTCATTTTCAATGTGGTACTTCTGCATGAGCCATAAATTGAGCTGTTGAAGGTGACGAGGAACCAATTTTCCGGTCGCATTTGATGGCACTAGCTGGCATGTAAATATTGTAACCATTGGTCTACTACTTATGCATAATAATACGGGTGAATAGGGTTGCGAAATAATGCTATGTTCCCAAGCTTAGCTCTATAAATTTACATTATTTCTTAAAAATATGTGAATAAAGGCGACTGTGTTTACAAACCTTGGCAGATGGATCTATGGTCGACACCACAGGTCTTTATAGAAAACATTGAACTGCACAATCATGTGTAACATGATTTCATGCCTGAGGGCAAACTAATGCAATATATAAGAAAAATGGTACACCAACATGCCTAAGTGTTGCAAACCTTTATTACTTATCGAGTTGCCTTCATGTGTAAGCAGACACCAAGTTTTTTTCGGGAGGGGGGGGGGGGTCTCCTTGATTTGAAGTGGGAGCTGGGCAGGCAGATGTGGTCATTTGTCATCTTGGGCTCTGTATGCCATAGCAAAAAAAATTTCGAAGAGGGGGGGGGGGAGGCCCGGTGTGCCCCCCTGGCTACGCCACTGCTGTGCATGCCATCTATTTGGATTGTACTTGCATACTGGCATTGCGAAGTGTATGTGTCGTGCTTTGCGATGAATTTTTGAACTATACTTTCATAATATTTCACTGCTGTGAATTAGTGCTCAAGTTGCATTGTGTATGTTTGTCACAAACGTCTAGAATTCTCGCTCGCGCGTCCCTTCGTGCCTTGGGAAGGGCGCCGTGGTGTCGGCCGCGGCCTCCCAGGAGCCAGGCCCCGGAGTCGAAGGTCGAACACGGCGACGCTCGGTTCGGAGACAAGAGGTGCGATGACAGGCAAACACCTCTCGCTTCCCGGAGCCGTTTCGAGGGGAAAGCCGTGGTCTGTTCACCATCAGTTTTAACGACCGACGCGGTGGTCTCCGGCTCGCGGAGGAGAGGAAATGGCGTGAAGACATCCGGGGGCAGCAACATCGATATATCTCGGACGTAGCCCCGCGAGCCTGCTGTCACGCAACAACACCAAGAAAGAATTTGACTGCTTACGGCAGTTGACGTTGAACCAGCGAAGAGCGCGGTCATCGGTGTCGCGAGTCTCGCGTAGGCGGCGAGCGCGGAGTGTCCCGCGCAATGAATCGAGTCGGCTGCAACACCGGGCACCCTCGTCGTCTACCGAAGCTGCGAGACCATCGGCGACACCACGTCACCTCCCCTACGAGTACCACGAGCTGGAATGGTCCGTACGGAACTTTTTATTGTGCTTTTTTTGTTACCTTTTTTTGTATTTTAACCAGCTTTAAAATATCATTGTATCGGGGTGCGCTGCGTCGCATAAAAGCTCCGAAGCGGGAGCGCGTTACCTTTCCCATAATTTGTCCTTGAATTTCTGTTAGCCCAATCATGTCTATAATCACTTTATTAACATCCCGCGTTGCCTCTAATTTGTACCTGTTGTTGTTCATTTAGTACTTACTTTGTAGTTGTTCTTTTTATCGCGCATATTTTTGTCTCCTCTTAGTTCACATTGTACACCTTGCCGTTGCCCTTGTAATAATTAAATGTTTATTTGTTCCGTATCAAATGTCCGTGTCTGCTCAATGAGTCCGTCGGTCATCCTGCACACCACTACACGTGCAACCTCGCACGGGTCGACCGGCCATTACAAATTCGAAATGTACCCCTCCGAGGCCTTTCAGGCGTCGCAGGCCTAAGCGTAAAGTGGAAGCCTGCGAGTCTGCCGCAACGCCGTTGTTAGATCGGCGGGGGCCTCACCGAAGTGTGTGACTATGTCGTTCCATCTGTTCAATAATGAGCATAGGTTCTGTGGTAGATGAAAATGTATAATTTACATTGACATTGTGGATGTTATTGTTTTGATTCCAATAAAGTACTACAACCAGCATTTATTGTATCATTTGAAGTTTTAAGAATTTGTAATGCATGCAAACAAAAAAGTCCTTGTACATGTAAAAGAAATTGTTCAGGCTCTGACATATAGGTCGTGGTTCTCAGCCATGGATGTTTTGGAGACCCATTGTGGACTGGTGGCAGTGATGAGGGACCCCTTGCAGTGAGAGGTAAGGAGGGGGGGGGGCATATATATTAGCACAACATGCAGCGTGAAATAGGTGCCTTGCATTTCTCCGTGGCAAAGAATGGTCAAACTAAAGGGCCACGCCAATTCATCTCAACAGCTTGTCACTAAGTTGTGCGATCTGCCGCCACATTTCAGCTGTTTCTCGCTACGCTTTCTCTTCGAATATGCAAGCCTGGAAAAGCACATGTGGTAGAAAATTGCAGTAAAAACTTTACAGCCATCTCATGGAAAGCATAAGTCAGCTCCGCCGCAATGCACAATCGTTATGCGGTGAAAAAAAAAACAGAGGGGGCCGCTGTCATTGGACATATACTGTTTCTTCAAAAAAGGCGTACCTTGTTTTTTGTTCGAAGATGCGTTTCGCGGACCTTCAGAAATGGCTTCGCTGACCCCCCCCCCCCACCCCTAGAACCACTGTATGCTACAGATAATGGTTGCGTTCTACCAGATGGGTTGAACCGATGATTCTTGCAAAACATCGTGCAAATAAGCGACAGGCAGTAAACGGAAGCAGATCAACTGTGATCAAACATTGATCATTTATCAATGGTCGCATAATTTGTATAGTAGATTTGGACATCAACTACAGGTACACGAGGTAGTAGGAGTGCACATGGCACACACTTTTTTTCAGTTTTTATTCATCTGCTGCAGTCATGTTCGTGCTATGTGTAATCCCGAATCACGAAAAAGTCAAGTTGTGTCCTTCCATGACAAAAATATGCTACCAATTAAAATGAAACCTTATTTTCTGAAGAACAGCTGTTTCACTGAGGCATACAATAATGCCATTTTTTTAATAGGTACTGCACAATCTCTTCAGGAATAGTGCCAACTACACGCGGACGTTCGCAATACAGAAGTGCAACAGTATTATATTTTCTATTTTAAGGGAGACATGTCACTCGCGAATTAATGGACATCGTGCTTAACCTTGGTGGACGCCTTCGACATACATTTTAACGGCGGCGTGGTACGGAAGAGTAAAGATTATTTACTAAAAGGGTAGCTAGTCTCCGAGTATAAAAGCAATTAAATGCTGACTATGACTAATTCAGAAGCACTGTATGTCCTGCTTCAGCGCGCGTAAGTGCTCATCGCGCAAATATTCGTCTAACTGCTCAGAGGTGCCGCTGACCCTGCGTGCAGCTCGCAACAGCACCTACACGCGAAATAAATGCACATGCTTGTACAGGTGCACGCTAAAATGCTCTTGGAACTCTGACATCGACGTATATAACAAAAATATGCGACATATGATGGTCTTCGAACAGCTGAGAACGCACTGCACACACTTGCAGCTCGCGGCAAAGATAACCAAAACTGCTCCAACAGCACACGCTCGTAGAATACACATACGGGAGTTTCACTACCTAAGGGTACTTGTCACGCCGGTATGAGCAAATTTTTGGGCGAGCGAGACATCCACGACGTATGGTGAACACACAAAAAACACACTTTTACCATTTCTCTTGCGGCACGACAAACGACGAACGGAAGTCGGAGCTGAAGGTGCTAACGGTGGCCTTCGTGAGTTCATGGCGCCGCGCTAACTATTTACTAACCTAATCCACGCGCAGACACGCGCCGGTGATGCAAAAAAAAAGAAGTACGTAGCAAGCTCCGCCCTCTCGTTGCAAACCACTTTGTAAATATATAAGGCCGTGAAAAGTCAACAGAGCATGCGGTGGCTTTGTGGCGTAGTAGTTAGAGTGTCTGCTTTCGGTGCTTGTGCTCGATACATATTCATAAGTTCGACTCCTGTGTCGTGTGCGATTTGTGTGTGTTGACGTATGTGCGTGTTCAGATTGATGTCCATTTTCTAATTACCCCTAGAGACAAGTATTACCGAAATTATTCCGTGAAACGCTGTTCGAGTGCCAAAATTTCTCTTTTTTCGCAGCCGCTTTGGGACCGCCTATTGACATGACGCCACACGTAAGCGCTGCAGACCGCTCCTAGCCAGGAAAAATATAAACTAAATTTCTGCAAAAGTCGCGTCAAGGCTATTGTGTTGCCTTCTCTGGGAGCCACCTACGGAGCCGCATAATGAATTGACTAGCAGCGGCCGTAATTTGAATGGATTTCCTGCCTGCAGGCGTGGATTCCAGCGAGTACTTGACTAACAGTGTAGCGAAACGCTCACTAACATCGCACGTGCGTTCACATCTCTCTCTAAGAGAGCGGGAAGGTTCTGTTTTAATAGAGGATTTTAGTCTGTCCGGTATTTCGGTAAAGCGAAGGCGTAGCACAATATCGGATAGCGTGTGCCGTAGCTGCCGCCACGTCTATTTACGCCAGCTATGGAGTATAAAAACAACTAACAAACACATAATGTATGACCTCCCAAAATCCGGGATTGTCCCTCGCTAAGCCTACATCATTGATTATTTGAGTATGGCTTTCGAAAACGGTGCCGAATCGACACGAATACCTGGCTGTCGAAGCTTAAGGACGTGAACCTAAAGGAAATAAAAGCATCAGTTCGGAGATAACGAGCGACAGAGCGCGCGACGGCCACTTGATAGATTCGAGGTGGACGGCAATCGCTTTCGGCGGCGCGGCCATGTTTACCGGGCGTGCGTATGCGCAGTTCACACATGGTATTCTGGTACACGCAAAGCATTTTGCGTATAGCGGCGTGCCGGACAGACAAAAATCCTCTAATGTATGCGTTTTGGTTGCGAGCGCTCTACGTGTTTTGGTTGCGTGAATGTGTGCGCGTATGAATGTGCCATTTTCTGTGCTCGATTATTTTATTTCAGAGCTGTTTCCACGTGATAGCTTTACTCCCTCGGAGGAGTGCTTTCACTCTATCGCAGACGGAGTACTGTACTCCATGAGGAGGCGTTGAATCACTCTCTGTCTAGAGGAAGTTGTTTCCCCCTGGAAAAGGGAGTGCCTAGCGGGACAAGCCAAAACTCTCACAAAGGGCGTCGGGGCACTCCCTTTGTTCTAAGAGTGTATGCTCTGGCTAGCGTGCCTGGAGTGGTAGGAACGCTCGCCTTCGGATCGAGGGTACGCGGGTTCGAATCACGCCTCGTGAAGAATACTTTTTCAGCAATAATTTTTCTCTTTCTCTTACTTGACATCTTTCTTTCCGTCTCTCTGTTCGCTTCTCCATCTCTTTCTCTCTCTCTCTCTCTCTGTACTCGTTCTCAGGAAGCCGCACAGTGGCACATACACGTTATGATGATGACGATAGTCTTCTGCGATCGACTCTAAAGGAACAATTTGCTAAACAGCTTCGGTGTTAAAAAAAAGTAAATACAGTTCCTCAACCTGTGCAATCAGCCCCACCGCCTGGCGAACGCAGATTGAGTTCTTTCTTGTTATTTCTTCCTTTCTTTCTTTATATCTTTCTATATTGCCCTCTCTCCGGTCTCTCCTCCTAATCCTCACTTCTCTTTCCCACCCCTTGCTCTGCTATACCGTACATGGTTATGCTATGGTTTATCCTCTCCCCTCCGCCTTTCTCTCCTCCTCGCCACAACATCAGTCCTCCTCACCTTCGCTTCCCTTTCCCATCCTCTTGCTATACTATACTCAACAAGGCTGTACCATGCTTTACCCTCTCCCCCCCTTTCTTTTCTACTCGCCCTCACATCACTCCTCCTCACCCTCATTTCCCTGTCCCACCGCCTTTCTATACTGTACTATGCATGGTTTTGCTATGATAGGAGCTGCTTGGCGCATGCCCGCTTTCTGAGGCGCATATGTAGCCGCCGAGTTTTGTGGGAATTACGGACCAAGTTCAAGCTTTAAGAGCTCCTCTGTTAAAATTTTATTCTCAGTGGTAAGAACATTGAACTATTTCTTAATGCGAGCGCATCTACTGCAAGAAGTCTCGCTAGCCTCCACAGCGTTGCACCTGGTGTGTGGAACTGAGCATAGACAACTCCAAGGAAGTTAAAAAATCACAGCATATCCACGGAGTGAATGATGATGAGTGGGCGAAGCTGCGGAGGTTCATCGGTAAACCGTGAATCTTCCGTGAATTCTGCCCAGTACATCATCACCGACGTGAGATCGGGCGCGTTTATACTAAAGGTTCGATGAGTTATGACGACTTGCAGCTCACTTTAATTTTACATATACGCTGTGAATTTTCATTGTTTAAAAAACCATTGCTTTAGAAAACATCTGGCGTCTTTCGTTAAGCAGCTGGCGTCTTTTCCTTTTGCTTTAGAAACATCTGGCGTTCTTCCGTTTTGCTTTTACAAAACATCTGGCGTCTTTCGTTGGTTTATTTCATCAATCAACGGCGTTTTGAACAAAATTTTTATTGTTTAATCACACACAGGAGAAATCTCACCAGGCACTACCTTGGAGGTAAAGAATGGCTGCTAATGGGAATGAGAGACAGAAGAAGTCGGCTTTTAGCTACCACTGCGAATTTTTTATTCTTCAACAACGCACAGGAAAAATCTCCCACCGGCACCACCTTGGAGGTCAAAGCGTAAGACTGGTTACGCACTACGACTACGACTACGAGGGACGAACGGGTGCCGCCTTAAGGAGCTTCGCCCCTAAAAAACCTCTGCGAACAACAACTCCCGAAAGAGATCCTGCGTGGATATTTCATTCATTCACTCATTGCTGTGGCTATTCGTACATTGTTGTAGTATCATTGGTGTGGCTATCAGTAACCATTTCTTTGAGGTATAATTTGTACCAGATATTTAATCAGCACCGTTCCAAGCATTTTTTTTACCTTGTAGTCTTTTGCTTAAAGGATAAAATGGAAACTTAATTTTTTTTGTAGTACAATTTATAGTACAGGTTACAATTTAAGCTATTTTTTATAGGCAGTCGAACTCTGACATATAACCAGACCTTGAACGGAGGCTTTTCAGGATGACGTAAGCTGGGTGTGCTTGGTTACACTTGGCTCCGTCGACAGTAACTTATGTGCGATACCGACTCTTGTCCCTGTGTACTTAACAGGGATGGCATACCGCTCTCCCATAGTAGAGTACAAATGGTAGTCTCCATCTTTCACCTTTTCTTTTAAACATATGCTGCTTCTATAAATGCACCAGCACCCTCTGGCGCTTTGCGCCACTCAGTTATGCGTAAATTGTCGCAAGGCCGCCCCAAGCGATCCCCGTGGCTGCCCCACATACACCGAAGCCGTTGCCAGATCTCATACCTTCGAAGCGAGTGTGCTGGCTGCGTACGCCGACGTCATCCATAGGCCCTGACTGCAGCTCACAATGTAGTCATATCAGCAGCCGCCTCGTCCACCGCGTCCTGCGACATGGGTGGGATCTACCCCGGCGAACCGATAGCGTACTTCCGACAACCGCCACATCTGCTTTGCGTGTGATGACTGCACCGGTCACGTCACCCGCTATTGTAATCGCGTGCGGCCGTCTCGAGTCGCATCAACCGTCACCAGCCAGCCCAGCCACCCGTATTACGACTCATCGCCGCTTATGTCACCGACGTCACGCCCAGCTCCATCTACCCGTCATTCACCGTGACCACGACGCCGCTCGCTGTCACCGATGCGGCCACGTCCGGTCGCATGCGACCAGCAAAACTGGTCGTCGCAGTCCAAGAGGCAAGGGCTGCGACGTTATCGAACTGCCAAAGCCTTCAGCAAAGCCCATGGAACGTAATAGACGTGTTTGTGGACGGCGTTCGCGCATCTGCTCTTGTAGACACTGAGCCGCCGTGTCAGTTATGGACGCAAAATTTAGCCGATTGCTACGAAAAGTGACGACGCCACTTGCCGGGCTCTCCTTTCGTACAGTCAGCGCCCAAAGCATTCACACTACAGTGGTGCATACAGACTGTGTCGTCTTTCAGGACGCTCTGTACGCCGTCGAATTGATCATAATTTCTGCATGCTCTCACGAAGTAGTCCTGGGATGGGATTTTCTCACTCTCCACGACGCCGTAATCAACTGCGCACCAGTCGAAATAGAGCTCTCACCATTCTCACATTTGACGCCGGCAGACAGAACATCGGCGGCGAGCAAGGTACTCGTTAAAGAAGGTACCAAAGTACCTGCAAACTCGTCAACGGCTGTGTCAATCTACTGCACCGGTCTCTCCGACACCGTTGCACTCCTTTCTCCATCTGACCGCGTCTTCACTAGGAAAGACTTGCTGGTGCCATTTTCGACTGCGCAACTCAATCAGGGCGGAACCGCTATTTTTATACCAACCCATCCCCGTACATGTTACGTTGGTTCGAGGGGAATGTCTCGGCAGAGTGGAACCCTTCGAAGACGCCAAAGTTATGGACGCACCCGATGACACGCACTGCCCCAGTTCAAGTACGCTCAGTGCTGTTTCCACGTCTGATTCCTCACCCCCTGATGTATTTGGTTCCACCATTGCTAACACCCTTACGCTGGTCCAGCGTCCCCAGCTTCTGTGCCTTTTGAAAGAATTTCGTTCATCTTTCGATGTCGCTCAAACTTCTCTCGGCCGCACGTCCGCTGTTACGCATCGCATCGACACTGGCACCCAACCGCCACTGCAGCAACGCCAATATCGCGTACTCCCATAGAACGCCGTGTAATCAACGAGCAAGACGACGACATGCTTGTACGCGATGTTATTCGACCCTCGAACAGCCCCCGGGCTTCTCCTGTCGTCCTTGTTGCAAAAAAAAAAAAAAAGTCACAGTTTCGCCGCAACGGCGAAGCAATGAATCCGATAGCAACAATTGGAATGTAACGCGAAGAACGGAAAGCAGCTCGAAATTTCCAACGCGTCGCTCAAGCGCAAAGGACGCACGAAAAGAACACACACAGGACGAGTGCGACCCATCAAGTGTCACAGTTCTTACTTATTCCTGTTTGAACAGCGTGCTGGTTTCGCAAACGCGGCCGCTGCAGCGAGCGAAGTGACCTTCGTATGCTCTGTAACTTCAGCGCGGACATCGCGGTCCAAGCACAAAACATACAACGCCCCCTCCTCCCTCCACGAGAAAAGCGCGCTCGCAGGCGACCACGCCCTGTAGGGCGAAGTGCACGGAGGCGCACGCGCACTGGTGGCAACGCTACGAGCGGGGCGATGACCTTTAAAGCACGCCCCTCGCGCACTTCGCGCCATCTCGCTGCTGAGCAAGAAAGCAGGCTGAAGTAAATGGTGTATATAAATAGCTCGCCGTTAGCATGCTGAAAGACGGTACTCTTCGTGGCCTAGCCGTCTAACGCCGCGCGCTGCGCAGCGAGAGGTCGCCCGTTCGATTCCGCGCGTCGGAATGTATTTCTGAATTATTTTTCTTTGTGGTATATATATATATATATATATATATATATATATATATATATATATATATATATATATATATATATATATATATACTGGACATGACGGCGACCCCGACGGCAAAAACCAGCCGATAGTGTCCACATAATTGCAATCGCAATAAAAGCACGGTTCGGTACGGTTCTGTGTCGACTACCGACGACTCAACAAGGTCACCAGTAAGGACGTTTATCCACTACCGCGAATAGACGACGCGATCGGCAGCCTGCAAGGAGCACAATTCTTTTCATCTCTTGATTTGCGCTCAGGGTACTGGCTGATGGCGCTCGACCGAAGACAGCCTTTGTCACGCCCGACGGCTAGTACGTATTCAACGTCATGCCGTTTAGGTTGTGTAATGCGCCCGCGACTTTTGAGTGCATGATAGTTACCGTTCTGCACAACTTGAAATGGCACACATGCCTGTGTTACCTTGACGTCGTCGTTTTCGCTCCGGACTTCTCCACGCATCTTCAACGCCTGCGGCATGTTCTGATGTGTTTGGCGACGCCGGGCTACAACTGAATCTAAAGAAGTGCCGAATTGCAGCACGGCAGCCGACAATATTGGGCTACGTCGTGTCCAAGGACGGAATCCTCCCCGATCCAACCAAGCTTCAGGCCTTGACCGAGTTCCCCAAACCTACGTCCGTCAAAGAACTGGGCAGTTTCGTAGGACTGTGCTCCTATAGGACCACAGTCTACTTTCTGCGCTTCACTGAAAACTTCGCGACTATCATATGGCCGCTGACAAAGCTCCTTGGAAGTAACGGGCCCCTCAATTCGTGGTCGTCAGAGTGCGACAACGCTTTCGCAAAGCTCCGTCGTTTGTTGACGTACCTCCCATACTGCGCCACTATGACCCTGCGGCCTCCACAGAGGAACACAAGGACGTCAGAGGTCATAGGTGTTGGCCTCGGCGCTGTCCTTGCGCAACGCAAACCCGGGTTCCCTGAATATGTCGTGGAATATGCAAGTCGTACGCTTACTAAAGTCGAGACTAATTACACCATCACGGAAAAAGAATGCCTAGCAATCATCTGGGCCCTTACGAAGTTCCGACCTTATTTGTATGGTCACCCATTTGATGTCGTCACCGACCATCATGCACTGTGCTGATTGTCGTCATTGAAGGTTCTCTCAGGCCGTCTCGCCCGCTGGCACTGTGATATCGTATTGGTATAGCGCAGCTCAGTTTGAGCATAAAGAAAAGAGGCTGTAGCGAAGAAGGAAACACAGGCAACAGGATTAGCGCTCATCCTGTTGCCTGTGTTTCCTTCTTCGCTGCAGCCTCTTTTCTTTATGCTCAAACTGAGTTGCGCTATACCAATACGATGTCACAATGCACCAACTTGCCCATTCTGCAGTACTTGTCGCTGGCACTTCGCCTGCAAGACTACGATATCCACGTGCTTTACCGCAACGGACGCCAGCATGATGACGCCGACGCCCTCTCGCACTCCCTCTTTCCTGACGACCATACCCACTGCTCAGTGTCTCACCTTGCCGTTTCTTTCATCCCCATTAACACCATCGCCACCGAACAGCGCAAGGATAATTGGATCGCCTCGCTGATGGAAATGCAGACTGATCTATCGGCAGCACCATCCACTCGCGCGTTGCGTCGTCAAGCCCACCATTTCGCCATTCGCGACGACCTCCTCCAACTACGCAATTACGACGCCTACGGCCGCCAGTGGCCACTAGTAATACTTCGCAGTGGTCACCGGTGGCGCTCTTTTCGTACCCGGATTGTAGCGAAGCCTTGGAACGCTGTATTGAGTCGTCCTCTCCAGCGTATTCTAGTGGGTCGTCCTCTTCGGCTCTTTTCTGAGAGAACGCCGCTTCCGCGGCTCGGTGCCATGTACTCGTGCGGTGAGTCGAACGTCGGCGACGCCACATTGACAGTACATTCTATGTTTTATGTCGTTCTGTGTGCGTTATGTTGTGTGTGTGTTGTATTGGTATTATGTATCTGGTTATATAGCGTGTTACGAGTCATGTATTAGATTCTAATGGCGAGCTCGCCGTTGTAAAAGCTGTTTATAAATGTCACGTGTTTGTTACCCGACGGCGTGACTGTGTCCGTGTGTTCCAAGAGAAGCGCTGCTCTTTCGTGACACCCAAGGAGGATTGGTTACACCACACAGTAGCATAACTCTGCTCAAGAATTATGTTTGGAACAAAAGATCAACGATTTCCCTGATTACAAGTTTCACTGCAACATTCCGCAGCCTTTCAGTAAGTCCCAAATTTGATCCACCGCCCTCAAAAACACGCGCTATACCTAAGTCGCACGACCTACGCAAATGCTCAAGGAACCTACGATAATCGTCTGCTTATCGCGCAAAGATCTTAAAGCATACGAAAAAAAAAAAAAAAAACCCGGCATGTTTGGAAAGCATGCCCCGCTAATGTCTCTAAACTGAAACTTTTTGCTAATTCTGCAGAAACGCGTATCTCGCATTTATACTTTGTTGAAAACCTTCTCTCGCCTACCACTCATGTAGTGCACCAAGTTGTAGCAGGGTGCGTCCAGATAAGATCAACAGGAGGTGACGGTCACCATTCCCGATTTTGACGAAATTTACTGCAGATACAGGTATTAGGCCCAGAACAATGGTTTCGAAGTTAGTTTTGTGAAAAAAAATTTGTTCGCCTGAAAAAAAAATACATATACATTTTGGCCGCAAAAATCACTTTTCTGCCAATTTCGCGATTTCTTAACTTTGAGCGCACCTAGGGAAAAAACGATGCACTTTTTGGTCACGATATTTATTCTCTTCAAAGGACAAGCAAAATACAATTTCATGAGTATATAATTTCCCTTACCTGTCTAAAGACTTTTGAGGGAAAGAATCACAAGCATAGCGAACCGCGCAAAATACGACTATTTCAGGAATTTATTGCTGCAAACAACTAAAAGTGAGGATAATAAAAATCGGTACATATTAACTTTGATATTTGTGCTCTCTTTCAAAATAATTTTTGTGGTTTTGTCGCCCTCTGTTTTACTTTAGAATTGGGCTGAAGTGTAAGTGGTTTACCAAAAACGCTGAAGTTTGAAAATAGTTTTCGCAAAAAGGCCATTTAAAATTTTTTTCAAGATCCCTCTGATTGAAGACAAGGATGCCATCTATTATTCTGCGTAAAAAGACGTTGCGTTATTTTGGTTGCTAACAAGTTATGATGCGTCACATGTGACCAAGTCAGCCTAGCGGCCGCGCCGTTCATTATGTGCTGAAGATGGGATAGAATTTGTTCAAAATAATTGTACGCGACATAATCATAAAGCAGCTGCTCGACAACAACAAATGCGCAGCCAGGTTGCGTGGTGGAGCTAGCTTTGTCTTGCGATCAGCCGCTTGACAAACTGGCAGCAGCGGCCGCTCAAGGCGGCAGGCGCTCACATTGCATGAGTGCCGCTTCGACTGTGAGCGAGCTCCGCTTGCGCGTGAAAACTACGCTCGGAGGACGAATGAGATAAGGAATGCATCGCTGTGAAAAGGAAACGTTGTTAATTGCCAACAAGGTCCATATCATACAACGAAAACTGAGCTGGGAATTTTGTAGTTAGCGCCTCCAACAGGACGCATACATTTTTCCCCTGCTGTTATGTGCGAAGCGGCAAAATATCGTGATAAACGCACGGCTTGTGTTGAATATCATGTCTCCAGGCACAATACAATACAACATTGTAAAAGCAGTACTTTCATAAAGCAAAGGACTTGGACACGTCTCTGTTAACAGCCGGCTGACACCAGTATTCTCACACGAGAAGGAGAACAAGACCAGTTTGAGTTGTTCGACCATCGCGAGCACGCACGGCAGCCTTCTTTAGATGTGACAACGCTTGCTTTTGTGTCATATGTCGCCGACAGATTAAACCTGATTATTTTTAGACCATCAGTAGAGGGGAAAGCAACACATGAGCGCACACTGGAGGCGCTCATTGCAAAATTGCCAGCAGCAATTAACAACGGTGACTTTTCACAGAGATGCATTCCTTATCTCATTCGTCCTCCGAGCGTAGTTTTCACGCGCAAGCGGAGCTCGCTCACATTCGAAGCGGCACTCATGCAATGTGAGCGCCCGCCGCCTCGAGCGGCCGCTGCTGCGGGTTTGTCAAGCGGCTGATCGCAAGACAAAGCTAGCTCCACCACGCAACCTGGCTGCGCATTTGTTGTTGTCGAGCAGCTGCTTTATGGTTATGTCGCGTACAATTATTTTGAACAAATTCTGTCCGATCTTCAGCACATAATGAACAGCGCGGCCGCAAGGCTGACTTGGTCACATGTGACGCATTACAACTTGTTAGCAACCAAAATAATGCAACGTCTTTTTACGCAGAATAATAGATGACATCCTTGTCTTCAATCAGAGGGATTTCGAAAAAAATTTAAAATGGCCTTTTTGAGAAAACTATTTTCAAGCTTCGGCGTTTTTGGGAAAGCACTTACATTTCAGCCAAATTCTAAAGTAAAACAGAAGGCGACAAAACCACAAAAATTATCTTCAAAGAGAGCACAAATATCAAAGTTAATATGCACCGATTTGTATTATCCCCACTTTTACTTGTTTGCAGCAATAAATTCCTGAAATATTCGTATATTGTGCAGTTTGCTATGCTTGTGATTTTTCCCTCAAAAGTCTTTGGACAGGTAAGGGAAATTGTATACTCACGAAATTGTATTTTGCTTGTTCTTTGAATAGAATAAATATCGTGACCAAAAAGTGCACCGTCTCTTCCCTAGGTGCGCTCAAGGTTAAGAAATCGCGAAATTGGCAGAAAAGTGATTTTTTCGGCCAAAATGTATATGTATTTTTTTTTCAGGCGAACAAACTTTTTTTTTCACAAAACTAACTTCGAAACCATTTTTCTGGGCCTAATACCTGTATCTGCAGTAAATTTCGTCAAAATCGGGAATGGTGACCGGTACCTCGTGTTCGATCTTGTCTGGACACACCCAGCACAGAAAAAGGAGAAAGATCCTTGCATAATCTCATTCTGCAGTGGTCTAAGTGACGCGTAAGCGTATAGTTCAATGTTAAGGCGAATGTCTTAGATGCCTCATGAAACGGGAAAAATGACCGCCGCGACGTCAACGCGAGTGAGGCAACAGATCCTGACGTGATGACGTCACCATATTACGTCACCACGACCTCACAGATCGCAAAAACTTGTGACATCATCATGACGTCACTATGACATCACATAATGAGGCCATTCCATGAAACTGCCGCTTGGTCAAAGGTGGGCCGATCATGGAGGCAGTGCCAAACCGAATGAAGGGCAGAAAGCTTGCAATACCTCGGATCCCGGAGGCAGTGAAAAACCACGTTAGGCGCCGAAAGCATTCGTAGGGGGGCGGGGGAGGATCAATACATCGACCGAGGAGAAAAAGATGAAGAAAATGGCTTTCGCCTTCGAGTCGGCTTAGGCGAATGCAAAAGAGAAACTGTGGTCTGTCATAGTTGCAGCCTTCTGTGAACGTTGTTTTTCGGACGGCATCGGCGCAGCGTCTTTCATCTTCTTTTTTCGAGAGCGAATAGCGTTGCGTACACCGGCTTACACCGGGTGCTGTAAGTGTTCCAGTTTGGCCGAACCCGCAGTGCTAAAGCAAAACACCAGTGGATGAAGGTTTCAGCTGCGTACTTGACTTTTCTTATCATGCAGTGGTTAGAAAAGATATAGCGGTGATCTTCAGCAAGACGTTAAAGAAACACATCCTCAGCAAATAGTACTTCGCAAAGCGTTTTCGTGTATGCACGCACACGAATAAAAAGCAGCGTGCTATACCCATCATAATACTTATTATAGGTAAATAAATCCATTCTTGCCAGTTCCCATGAGTAGCCGCAGCCAAAGTGATCGGTCAGCTGACATCATCTAATCCGTTGGGAACAAGGCTCTGTCCGCCTATTATATATAAAAAAAGTTTAGTCTTCTTTTGCGCTCTTCTGTTCATACGCGTCATTTTAACGTCATGTGTTTTCAGAGCCTTGTGACGTCGCGTGACAGGCAGGCGATTTAGACGCAGACGGAAAATTTCTTAGCAATAGTGAAGGTGCTACCAAGTTATTGCGAAAGAAAATGCAGTTTCGAAATAACTAGTTAGTTTTTTTTTCTTTTTCTTTTTCCCTTGCCCGATTCAATTTGCAGAGAGAGAGAGAGAGAGATAATAATCTTTAATAAAAATCCCGGAGAGGTTAGCCTGGTTTGTCGCCTGGCTTGCTACTCCGGGTGTCGGGTGATGACTATGGTATATACAATGAATGCCACAGTACGTACAGTCACATACGCATAAAGTCACGTACACAAAAGAGTCATTCACAAACTTTGGTTTAGTCAGTGTTCCTCAAGAACACCAACAGCGCTTTGGTGTTGCGCATCGCGCAACCGCTGTCTTGCCACGGGCCGAGAAGGTGCCGCAGTTCCAAGCTCGAGCCGCGTTGCAAATTTGCAGAGTGCACTCCTTTGCTGTGTATGCCTTGCGCGGCGCTAGTGAATCTGATATGTGCTTTGTTGATGTCTCGCGGTATCTCATTGGCCAGTGACGCGGTCTCTTGTCTAACGCGATATCTTTGTTTTTGCTGTTGTTATTCGCAATGTTGTGTGCATTATGCGCCTATATAACTTGTTGTTCTCGATACGCAGGGCGTCTGGTTGTGGTGCACTGCGCCACAGTGTGAAACGACACACCTTTAAATATTGCCTGTAACATGTACTGCATTCATTCTGACAAAGGCTGGCCCACCAGCCGAAACGTAAATAAAATCCCATTTCGTACCTGAACGCTTCTTTTGAATTATATTATATAATTGCCAGCGTTTCATAATTAATCAGCGTTTGTCTGCTACATTAAAATCGCGAACAATGACGAGGGATATGTGTTTCTTTTGTTTCACACACGCAAAGTGTATCATAAATTTGCTAGTGATGGGCGAATATTCGCTTCGAATGTTCGAACGAATATTTCAGTATTCGAGTTCGCTTCGACAAAATTTAGATCATTAAATGAATGAATGTAATGTATAATTTAGTGCACATAACCCCATGTAAAGATGGTTTCGCCGCTGTGTAAAAGTGCTATGCCGTGAAACTACTTTTACAAAAGCAATCTGCACTGCCGCGAAGCCACACTTCAAGGTTAAACGTAGTACATGATACCCGCCTCAACTAATTAGTTTTTAAAGTTTCAAAGCGTGTTATATGCGCTAAGTATAGTAATTTTAAAACATAATGTATTGTACCAGTTATAACTTGCACCCTACTGCTATAGAAATGTTGCTATTATTCAAACTTGCTTCCACTTAACTTCGAACCAAGAAAGTGACATTCACGCAGTTCCAATTCTTAAAAATATTGCGCAAGTTAGTTGGGTCATGACAAAAATGGTAATTTTTCTCAGTAATATATGCTATATACTATTCGAACTATTCGATTCGAATTCGCTTCGAATTTCAAACTTACTATTCGCCCATTTCTAAAATTTACCCGCCGTGAAACCTTAGTACGTCAGGCGTCGGTTTGCTAAGATCGAGGACGCCGGTGCGATTCCCGGTCATGGCGGTTGCATTTCGATGGTGGCGAAACCTAAAGAAGCGCAGTGTTAAATTTAGGCGCAGTGTTAAATTTAGGCGCAGCTTAAAGAGCCCCCAATGGTCGAAATTAATCCGCAGACCAGTGGGAGACGTCCCTCAGAAGCTCGCTTCTCGCCGACCAGCAATGGGCTGTCCAGCAGGCCCACGAGGCGGCCGCCAGGTATTCTCTGTCGGTCCCTACGTGGGAGACGCCCGCTACGCGCTGAGCGCGTTCTGCAGGACGTAAATAAAGTTTTTCCAATCCAATCCAATCCACTATGGCCTGCCATTTAATCACATAGTAGTTTTGGCACGCAATACCCTAGCAGATATTATTATTATTATTATTATTATTATTATTATTATTATTATTATTATTATTATTATTATTATTATTATTATTATTATTATTATTATTATTATTGCCTTACAAAACTTGTAATGCTAATTATCGACCCTGTCCGTGAGCGAAAATATGATATAGATGGAAATACTACTACTACTATTACTACTACTACTACTACTACTACTACTACTACTACTACTACTACTAATAATAATAATAATAACAATACCTTATTGACATATGTCAATAAATAATAATAAAAAGATCTTCGCAAAACAGACTTTCTGTGTGGCAAGCAGGTGTTCTGGAAACTGCTGGAAACTGTTTCGTAGAACAAAAGAAAAAAAAAAGAACACTCACTCACTCACTCACTCACTCACTCACTCACTCACTCACTCACTCACTCACTCACTCACTCACTCACTCACTCACTCACACACACACACCCGCGCACGCGCACACACACACACACACACACACACACACACACACACACACACACACACACACACACACACACACACACACACACACACACACACACACACACACACACACACACACACACACCACACACACACACACACACACACACACACGATAAGTATGTCATGTAGTGGGAGGAGTCTCCTTAACGCATGTAATATTGCGTGGCTGCATCATCGAATCGCACCAGGCGTCTAAAACATGTGAATTGCGCAACGATCGAGTGTGTGGTTTAAAGCTGCCCGCCCATTACAACGTGTACAGTGCGCGTGGCACTTTGCGGACGCGTAGTGGGCACTCCGCCAATTCGCAAAAGGAATAATTATTGCGTAGCGGGCACTTCGTGAGTGTACTTGCAGTAGGAATCGTAGGACAGTTTGAAGCGGTCAATGTTACGCGCACAAACGTTCCTTCCCTTGCGGCACGGTTGAAGGCGATGCGCACGGGGCGCGTTCCACTCTTGAAAGCGGAGCCCAAGCGTGCTCCAAATTTTTCCACGGGATGTTCTTGATGAAAGAGTCTAGAGTGAGTCTAGTCTTTAATAGAAATTTTCTTAGTGGGTGATTCCACGTAAGATCGAACAAACGATGGCTGGTCGACCTCTCAAATTTATTTCAAAATTTTATATATTATTGCCTGATGAGTGGAAAGAAGAGATCCGCAATTTGTTTTGCCGCCAAAAATTTTTTCGAACCACAGGAAATTAATAATGACGAAGAGGTGGAGTGGAGCGCTCATCCGCTCTGCTGTTTTGGCCAACTTTCGTTATGAATTGCACAAAATATATTAAAATTAGGTAGCTGAAATTTATTCACCTAAATATACGCATGTTTTTGCTTCTGCGCAGGTATTTTTAGTTTTCATGTGTAGTGTAGATGTTTTTATAAAAAAACCTCAAAAATGGCCCAATCGGCAAAATTTTCTTTACTTTGAAGGTCTTTATCTCAAAAAAGCCTTGTAGCAGAGGTACGAAAATTCCGCATTACGTTCTTCGCATGCGTATCTACCAAACTGCCAAATCTTGTACTTATATAGCTTTTCAGTAAAGAGATATGATCGGGCTAAGTTCAAGAAAACACCGAACAATGAAAACTTCTGACGACAATTAAAAAAAAACCCCATTTTTTAAATTTCTTAAACTTTGTCCACTTATTCTCCTCCACATCAGCTTTCAAAATCATTAAAAACATGTTGCATAATGTCGTTGCACTAATAGTTACGGCCCCTCCAATGAGACCGTTAGGCAAGGATGGGCAATTCCGACTTCTTGCACAGCAAGTGTATCAAATGCAGGCAGGATTGAATTTCTTTTTATTAAAATGTTAGCAGGTGCCTAAAAAGGTGTCGCCGGCACTGAAGACGTTAATTTTGAAATTATTTGGTCACTGCAGCGGCCACGAGCGCGGAGCTACCGAGTAGGCGCGCGCGCACCCGAGATGCTCGTTGTAAGAGACGGCGCAGTGAGAGCTCGTTCTCGCATCCTCAGACCGATTGAGTTCGAAACAGCAACACCTCTCGGGTGACTTGAACGCATGTGCACTGGAGCTTCGCTATTCTATCCGCCCTCTGTTCGCATCTTAGCTAGGCGCTGATAACACGGCGGAGATGGAAGCAAGATGAAAACTCTATAAGGGAGCTATGAGCGCTCGCTTCACGCACGCTGCTGCCACAGAAACTGCGCTGCGCCAGTTGCGATCAGTGGAAAGCATGAACGTGGCGCTCCAGTGGCAAAGCAAAATATGGATTGTCAAAGAAAAGAAAAGCAAAACTATCGGTAACCGGATGCGCTTGTCTATATTAGATGTCGGCAGCAGACGGCGTGAACTGGCCGCGCGTTCGGTGCGCTGTTCACACTTCATTCGGCGCGGATAGTTCTTGTGCTTTGCTCTTAATCTACTCCTCCTGTGCGTCTCATGACGAGAAAGTATAGCTCTGAATGAGTGTATTGTGGAGACTACTTTTCGAAGCACAAGAAGCTTAAAGGAGTACTGACACGAATTTTAAAAAAATTCGGATTGTTGCTCTAAATAAAAATACTGGTGTCGAGAAACGTAAAACGACTATTGTGGTGCCTGGGAATGCATCCTATATATTTTAATTAGCGCCACCTTAAAAAGACACTTTCGGTTTCGATATCGAGGGGATGGCTTCTCAGTGTCGTTTCATAGCAGTGTGACGTCACAGAGATACAGAAATTCGCGACGTACTCGCGGGAAATCCGTCATCTGCTCGTGGTGCAATAGACAACGATGAGTGAATCGTCGTCCAGTGACCCTGACAGTGATTTCTACGATTTAGGCTGCATGCAGGACGCAGAACTCGTGAACTCGGAGGAAGTGTCTTGACTTGTCGGGATAATGTCCTTGCAGTGTGGCTGGCTTGCAAATGCTCAGCGACGAAAACTTCAAAGTTAAATTAAAATATTTTATACGTGTTCTCCGACTCCAGTGTGTGGACAGCGTGGACACTGCATACCAACGAAGCAAAAAAATGTCTCTTTTGCGATGTCTCAAAATCGTGTCAGTACTCCTTTAATTATTGCAATGAAGCTAAAATTTCGCAGAGTTACCGACCTAGACATAAATGCTTTGAAGGAACGTTTAACGCCCGAAAGATCAGTGACTGTCAGTGAGACGGACTACTTGTGCTACTCGTGCTTGTGCTACCACTGCAATGAAAGATCTTCACGGAACGGACAGTTTAACGATGACATTCTTATGCCCCCTGAAAAAGAAATCGACTCAATTAACCAGATCACTGCGACTACCGGTGCACGTGCGTTCATGTCACCCGAGAGGTGTTGCTGTTTCGAACTCAATCGGTCTCAGGACGCGAAAACGAGCTCTCACTGCGCCGTCTCTTACAACGAGCATCTCGGGTGCGCGCGCTCCTGCTCGGTAGCCCCGCGCTCGTGGCCGCTGCAGTGACCAAATATTTTCAAAATTAACGTCTTCAGTGCCGGCGACACCTTTTTAGGTACCTGCTGGCCTTTTAATAAAAAGAAATTCAATCCTGCCTGCATTTTATACACTTGCTGGGCAAGAAGTCGGAATTGCCCATCCTTGCCTAAGGGTCTCATTGGAGGGGCCGTAACTATTAGTGCAACGACATTATGCAACATGTTTTTAATGATTGTGAAAGCTGATGTGGAGGAGAATAAGTGGACAAAGTTTAAGAAATTTAAAAAATGGGTTTTTTTTTTAATTGTCGTCAGAATTTTCCATTGTTCGGTGTTTTCTTGAACTTAGCCCGATCATATCTCTTTACTGAAAAGTTATATAAATACAAGATTTGGCAGTTTGGTAGATAAGCATGCGAAGAACGTAATACAGAATTTTTGTCGCTCTGCTACAAGGCCTTTTTGAGATAAAGACCTTCAAAGTAAAGAAAATTTTGCCGATTGGGCCATTTTTGAGGTTTTTTATAAAAACATCTACACTACACATAAAAACTAAAAATACCTGAGAAGAAGCAAAAACATGCATATATTTAGGTAAATAAATTTCAGCTACCTAACTTTAATATATTTTCTGCAATTCATAACGAAAGTTGGCCAAAACAGCAGAGCGGATGAGCGCTCCACTCCACCTCTTCGTCATTATTGATTTCCTGTGGTTCGAAAAAATTTTTCGCGGCAAAACAAATTGCGGATCTCTTCTTTCCACTCATCAGGCAATAATATATAAAATTTTGAAATAAATTTGAGAGGTCGACCAGCCATCGTTTGTTCGATCTTACGTGGAATCACCCTAGTGTATAGCAACCACTGATAACTCGTATTCGAAGTTACGATATCAAAAGGCGCCACAATGAGCACCGATTATGCGAGATATTGGCGTTAAAGAGCATTGACACCATGATCAAAAAAGCTAATTACAGACTAGCGCATTCATGAGTCGACTCACTCAGACTCAGACGGAGCCGTGAGTCTGTGTTCGAGTGAGTCCGGTTACGATAATTTTTAGTGAGTTTAGTGAGTGCCAGTGAGTCTGGTTGATGAAAATTTTGGTGAGCCTGAGTCCAAGTGAGCACTAAGCGCAAGATATCTGTCTTGAGTCTCGATTCTGAGTGAGCTCTACTTTCTTTTATGTCGACCTATGCCTGTCAGTCATGTTTATCATACACTCATGTCCTCCTATGTGAATTTTGGTATAGTAAGGCGTAGGCGGTGCTATACACTAAGCTAAGTAGTCGACCAGGAGAGCACCCAGACGTAGGCGGCTAGATAGGCAGATAGAAACGGTTGAAGTGCCTTTGGTTCGCTAAGAAATGCTGCACATAATTGCATTAAAACAAATAATAAACGGAGTTTGAAAGATTAAGGCAATTTATCAGCTGGGAGCTATTGGCTTCTTACAGTTGAGATTAAGATTTTGATTTTGACGTGGGCGATAGACCTAGCTTTGTTATAGTCTGCAACAGTCTCACATAAGTCGCAAAATAAAAGGTCTAAAAGGAACCGACAGCACACGTTTCTACCTACACGCTGTGTCAGTTTCAAGCGTTCGTCAGAGTTTCTTTCCCTTATCCTTTTATTTTTTTATTCTTTGTTTCAGTACGCATGTTCTTATGTCGGCACGACAACGAAGCAAGCACGCGAAACTTCAAACGCATTCACATTGCCTCGCTGGTCTGATGCGAATGCTTAGAATGCCAAAAATCCGACTGGAAGCCTTCGCAATTCGCAAAGTAGCTACACTCAATATCAACTGTCACCGGACGAAGAAGAAGGAAAAAAAAATATGTTCCGCAGTGAGCACTACATCGCTTTCGAAATCTGCCACCACTCCCGACCGCCACGCCCCCTATAGGATCTCCGCGCTCCATCCTTCTCACTCTCTCAACGATTCTACGAGAGCGCGCTTTCTTGACAACTAGCGGCACCTGCCGCCGAAACGGAGAAGCTGGGCTGCCATCTCCTCCGCTTCTTTTTCCTCTGCCTGCGTCCTCCTCTGAAAGTGCTGTCGCTAACCGCCCGCGTCTTGCAAGGAAACTTCCCTACAGGAGGTCCTCTTTCATGGTAAGAGCTTCCAGAGATCCTCCGTAAGCATCTCCACGGTTTTGCTTCCAGCCGCGGCTGCTGTTTATCGCGAGAACGACCGTTCCCGCTGTCGACGCCCTGCTCGGGCGCTTCCGAAAGTGTCGGCCTCGAGGGAAAACGGAAAGCAGGTGTATCAACACATTCTCCGCTGGGGCCAGTTGGCGAGGGAATTTTCGCATCTCAAGCCGAAAGCCTTCCCTTCCTACTTTGAGCATAGTGAAACGAAAGCAGTGTAGTTCGCGTGCGCGTCGTGTTCTACTTGTTCGTCCTCGAAAGCGGACCAGCGCGGTATCGCCGGTGTCCTTGTGTTTACAGCCGAGAGCCATCACTGAAAGCATGCCTTCACCCGTGACCCGCTTGCATGCGGTGAAGCCACAGCTGCAGTGCGCTCGCGCTGTTGCGAGGGGCCGTTTTCGGGAAATTAACTCTCGCGTTCACCGGTGGTTGTGACGAAAGTGTAGAATGCAGTCCGTGTTGCGGAAGCTTGGTGAAGGACGGTTTCTTTCTTGTTCTTTTTTCTTTTTTTTGTCAAGCAGCGGAGCGAGCGAAAGAGGCGCTTCTAGCGATCACCCCGCGCAGTTTTCGGTCGTACGAGAGTGGGTGAAGAAAACTCGGCGAGGATGAGGAAAGGGACAAAGAGTTAGCTAGCATCTCTCTTATGCTCGCTTCCGCGATGACTTGTTCGGCGGGGGGTTCCGACCGAAGGGAGCTGGCAGGCTGATCGCGATGGTGATTCGGTCGAGGAGGCAACAAATAAAAAAACACAATAAAGAAACGACGAAACGCCCGCGATCGCTCGCGCGCGCGCCGCGCGCTCACGGTTTTTCTCAACACCGCGTATCGCTCGTTGGCCGCTGGGAAAAGAAGCAGGCATCGCGCTCTCGCCAAGCTGGGATCGAGCGCCACCGGCGTCGCGCAGGTGCTGGCGGCGGCAGTGGCTCCATCCCTCCGCGCCGCGCATTGGGCACGGTCCGTTCGATAGAACGGTTTCACATCTGACTGTCGATCTTTACAAGACAGAGCCACGCGGCGCTGTGGCGCAGAAAGGCAACCCACCCGCTGACGTATTCGTTTCTCCGAACGTAAGCCCACCCAGCGTATATAATAGCCGTGCTCGTCGTCACCGTCGCCTCCGTACCGCTAAGACCCTGACAGCGCCTGCCATCAGCGCCACACAGCACTAGCCACTGGCGCCCCGGACCAGCTGGTAGTGATTGTAGCAGTCTGCGCGCCGCGCTCGCTGCGTGGCCTTCGCCAGATGTCGTTCGGCCACCCAGCTGACGAGAGCGCTCCTCCACAGTGCGACGGCACCCATTTTGGACGCTCTTCTCTGTAAACCACACGCGCTTTCTTGCGGATTCTGTTGTGCTTGTGTACCGAGTGTCGTTCGGATATCGGCGAAGCGCAGTGGCCGTGCAGCCTACACCGGCTCGGTGACGGTGACCCGGTTAGTAACATCCTTATACCTGGCGCTACAAGCGTTCTGTTAGTGCAACAGGCTGTGCCTCATTTCGGCGCGTGGCTTTCCTTCTTTTAATCTGGGAAACTTATGACACATTAAATAAGCGAGTTTAAGCCGCAGTTAGGTGCGATGTTGCTGCCTTGCGTGTACTGATTGGTGATTACAGGGTACTCCATGCAGTGTGCTTGATGATTACACAGGGTGTCGCAATTAGAACGCGCCCCGTAATTTTGAGCCACCGCACACAAACGTGGCATCAACTTGTCTTCTTAGCTTGTATATAGGAAAGGGCCCTACATCCATTAGACAGCAGCATGCTTTCTATAAAATTGCCGTTAGTTTGCTTACTGGCGATGTTTTTCAGTGCTCTGTCGTGGACATTACAAAAGCATTTCTAATTCCAGAGGTGTTGTGTTGGAATAGATATTGTACCCACGTTTTCCGTTGAATCATCGCGACTATGGAATGTTGGTCGTATTGAAGGCACCGCTCAGATGGCGCATAATCTCTGGGTCATCCCTTGTCTCGCAGACAGGCTACCGCCGTGACGGTTCTTCCATGGTGCCCGGAGGAAGGAACTGCGCTAGTAGAATAGTTCTGCGAGTCTCCCAGCGGTCGCTGCCCTGAAACACGGGCACGTCTCGCCCAGTGGTGGCGGCGCATCGCAGAGCCGCGGTCGAAGCTCGGTCCCGACAGACCTCGGCGGCAGCGTGCCTTCGCCGTCCGGAGTGCGGTCGCAGGAGGATGCCGGCAGCGCGGGGTTGCCGCCGGCGGTGGCGGTAGCGCGGGACCGGGGATGTGCCGGAGTCCTTGCGTCGCCGTCGGCGGTAGTCGAACCGCTAACCTTGTCGTCCCGGAGGAATCGTCCGGCTGCGCGCTCGCGTGCGGACTCTGTTCGGCGATGCGCTGAGCGGCGGACCATGCGCCGCTTTCCGGGGAGGCTCTTGCTCAGCGGCGCAGTCCTCGTCTGCCTCCTCGGCTCCTGCCCCGTCTGCTCCGGTGAGTGCTCAGTTCGCTTCGATTTGAATCAATGCAAACCAGCCTTCCTGCCTTGATGTACAAGCTGACTTTGCTGGCCAACATGATCTGTGTATGTGCTCGTCCGTCGAGAAGGCAGCCGACGGAGCGAGGTTGTTACATCCAATGAAATAACATAACGCGCATCGAATGTTCACGCCATCAAAAATACTTCAAGTTCAGCATGCAGCAAGCCTGTGGAAAACATTACAAAACGCCATTATCTGTTCAGTCGCGAGTTCTACAGAAGTTATGGGGCAGATTCGATCGGTTCATATGTGTCTCGCTGCAGCGTGACTTGAAGCGATACTGGGGCCTCTCAACATTGCAACAAGAGAAAGAATGTTCGAGTCAATCGCTAAGCTGTTCAGCCACGTGATCGATATTTTTTCGGTTCTCGAACGCGCTCTAGTCTCGAAGATGAGAGCGCTTCTCGACCTGAGGTGGAACGAGGCCGTCTGCCTGTACAATATTTACGAAGTGAATGCGTTCCAACCGCTTGTATTAGGCTAGTCGATTGTAAACCACACCGTAAGAGTGTTCTAGGGCACTCGAAAGTGACCGCCCGGATGTGCCTTGAGAGTGCAAGCGTATACCAATATGCTGCAACTCCTCCATCAAGCATATATGTTCCTGTGCATCCAAATACAGTGCGCGGAGCACATCAAGTTCTTAGGAAAATAATGGTTGCTTTGCCTGTAAGCTTTTTCTAATGGATTATGCTGGCTTCCGTCCCATTCAAACGTTTCATTTAGTGATTTGTAAGGTATTAGACTAAGACAGTAATAATAATATCTGGGGTTTAACGTCCGAAAACCACGATATGATTATGAGAGACGCCGTAGTGGAGGGCTCCGGAAATTTCGACCACCTGGGGTTCATTAATGTGCACCTAAATCTAAGTACACGGGCCTCAAACATTTTCGCCTCCATCGAAAATGCAGCCGCCGCGGCCGGGATTCGATCCCGCGACCTTCGGGTCAGCAGCCGAGCGCCATAACCACTAGACCACCGTGGCGGGGCAGACTAAGACAGTCAACAGCCAGTTAATAGAAAACTTATACTGATTACTTCCTTCGTATAGGATTGTGATTTCTCCACATGTTGCCTACAGACACAGGTCATTTGAAAGGCTGTGAGGCCCAAGGTTTTATTCAGCAACATCCTGTTAATGTCCGCTACTGACAGAAGCGCCAGTTACTGGGGTGTAATAGTGGGCCCACCCCCTCTCCCGAACGTCCATATAGTGAGAGCTTTGCTCTCAGCATGGACAAGTTCTGACATCTTTGTCAGGCCGTGCCAGTATCCGTCATATTGGTACGTGTTGTCCTAGCGTTTGTTTTGCGTTCGACGAAATCTATCGCGTTCACGGCCTTGAGCGCACGTTCGCCGTCAGCGCCTCGACCTGGCGAAGACGTCACAACTTTTGAACCGTGTACTCAACGTTGAACCACGTGGTCCTTCACACATGTAGGACCACAATAAAATTTTTCATCCATCCGTCCATTCACACATGCAGTCATCTGTCGGTTGCATATTTTGGGAGGTATTATGTGTATTTACAATGACGTACGCTGCGCCACTTCGCTCGTGCCTACACCATTCTAAATGTAGTATAAAACATGGGAGGTACTTAGGCAGTAGGCTCGGGCCCAATTGTATTGTATCCCTGTAGGATGAAGACAGCGCAGTAAGATGTGAGTTTTTTATTCAAATAAAAATAAATGAAGGAGCTGTTGACGCCTTTCTCGACGACTGCTACCTCTTGTCACTTGGCTATCAGGGAACAGAAAAACAACATGGTTTTGCTTTCGGTGAAATCGAGTTCTCGTTTTTATACTGCCCACAATTCTGTTCTGTTCTGTTCTGTTTTGCTGTGGAGAGGTTGAGGTCCATATTGCCTCGGCTACTCCATATCACGAAGTTATGCAGCGAAAAAAAAAAAGAATGATACTGAACGGTACCTAAACATGAACAATCCGAAAAAAAAATATCATATCAACACACAGTTTGCTTGCAGCAGTTCACACTGTCATAAACTGTTCACCCGCACACCTTCCTTTTCTACCATCAGTATATGCACTAACACATTTCATATAAATCAATCCCTGGCTGTCTATCACAGGCGCTTATCCAGTCCGGTCTCCACCACAATTCTTTGGCACATACGAACGCAATGCACACACGCGATGTAGTTAAGTCAGTAGGTACCTGTGCTGTCGTGGGAATGCAGGAGAGAGACGGCCAACAGCGTTGCCATAGCCGTCCAGGTGGAATACGAGTATTTTCATGTTGATTATTATTTATTTTGTATGTTGTGTACTTAACATGTGATAAATAGCCACGGTGGTGCCAATTTGTTAGCGTTATTCTTCATTGCGGGTCACGGGCCAACGCCATATAGACAATCTGCTTAAGACGTATCATATCCTTGACAAGTTTGTCACTGAATCCGGGAAACTAAAGGCTTGCCTGGCCGCACCCCTAGCATGCCATTCCCAGGTGCGACAAGCGGGAAACGAAACGACACGCAAGGTGCGCGCGCATCCTTATTACAAAGCATGCACGCAACGCATGCGATAACACGCAACATACAAAACTATCTACTGTATCTCACTGAGCACAGTGCATGACCCACAGTGGTTCCGAGTCTCAAATTTAGCTCAGACTTGCTGGCTTCGCTGCACAGGAAAATTGTCCCTGAGTACGTTATAGATTAGAAGATGAAAGGCGGCTTTTTCGCCAGGATAACTGGCGCTGAGAAAGTGACGTAACAGAGGCAGAACTATAATAATAATATATGCGTTTTTACGTGACAAAACCACGATATAATTGTGAGGCACGCGGGAGTGGAGGGCTTCGGTAATTTCAACCGTCTGATGTTCTTTACCGCGCATTGACATCGCACAATACACGGGATTCTAACGTTTCGCCTCTATCGAAGATGCCACCGCATCTGCCGGGACCGAACCCGCGACCTTCGGGTCAGTAGCCGAGCACCGTAACTACTGTACAAACGTAGCGGACAGAGGCACAACTGTGCTGACCGTTCTAGCAAGTGACAGCGCTGTCACTTTAAACTGCTTTCGAGTATAGGCCATGTTTTGGTTCTTAAAGAAGCAAGGCACGGCTTATAAAGATCCGTATAAAGACGACGCGCATAGTTCGGTTGAGTTCACTTTGTTAATGAGAAACTTAGACTGAGCGGCTAGAACGCCTAGAAACTTATTATATACAATCAATTTGTGCGGTGGTTTCGGTGGGCATAAGCCATCTTGACTGCATCGCATTTGAATACAATCAATCAATCAATCAATCAATCAATCAATCAATCAATCAATCAATCAATCAATCAATCAATCAATCAATAATAATAATAATAATAATAATAATAATAATAATAATAATAATAATAATAATAATAATAATAATAATAATAATATGATTATGAGGGACGCCGTAGTGGAAGGCTCCGGAAATTTCGACCACCCGGGGTTCTTTAACGTGCACCCTAATCTAAGTACACGGGCCTGAAACATTTTCGCCTCCATCGAAAATGCAGCAGCCGTGGCCGGGATTCGATCCCACGACGTTCGGGACATTAGTCGAGCCCCATAACCACTATAGACCACCGCGGCGGGGTGCATCGTATTCCAATGACGAGTTGTTCATACAGGATGGCGCCAGCTCTACTCTCTAACGAAACAAAACGTTCTGGAACGTATGCGTCCGGAATATAATTCGCACGGTAGCATTCATTGTACAGCAATATACTCCCATAACACTCTCCAACGCTTAATTACGGTGTCTAGGTATCCGTAGCCAGGTGGCGCATCAACAGCAAGACTATACTACTCAAATCCCATGTCTGCACAGTCAATCAATGCTCGCTGCAGGTAGGATTACAGCTTCTACAGGAAAAAAAAAAAAACGCTTTACGTTGAACTGTACATAATATCTGGTTAACTGTATGTGGCTGAGGACAATTGGATGTCGCGGACCATGGCCATATGAAGCGGCCATGGCCGCTTAAAGAACGACGGCTCGAACTTGTGAACTCGTCTGCCATGAAAAGGACACGTTCATGATAAAAAAAAAAAAAAAAGACCACAAACTCACAGCGATGTAGCTTAGAAGTTTGTACATATCGATCCACGAATCACACAGGCGCCCTCTTTTTCGCTTGCGTTTCTGGATTTCCGTAGCCGCCGCATGTCGTTCGAGTCGCCTCGTTAGCCTCCCCCCATGCTCGTTAGTGACCCCAGCATCGTACACGTGCAGAACTCTGGGAGGGGGTGGCTGCCCGAGTGCGTTCTTGTGTCTCTCTTCTTCTCCGCCATGCCTCCCTCTCGTTCGCCATGATTATCCATCCAGCGGCGACCGGAGACGGGCACGAGGAACGCGCGGATGCGTTATTAGGGGCGACCGCGCTGCATAAATGATCCCCACGCAGCATCCGCGTCGCGTGTGCGTGCGCTCGCCGCGGTATAGGGCGCACGCTGGCGATGTGATGCATGTGTACCGCGTCCGAGAAAAACTGAGCGGACGCGATGAGGACGAAGGACGCGTGCGGTCGGCGAGCCCCAGTGCTGATAATATTTCCTTATTATTATTATTTCTTTTTGCCCCTCGGAATATGTGGAAGTGCATGCGGGGCCTCAAAGTTGGCTCATCGTTTTTTAGTCGGCGCAAAAAATTTCCATCTCCCCGAGGAGCACCAAGTGGACATCGCGGGACTTGAGGAAGGGGAGGATTTCTTTGTGTGTCCCGTTGTCTCGTGGCGCGTGCGCTAACTGTTTTTTTTCTCTTCCAAATAAAGCCGTTATTTTATAATCAGGCGTTTGTGTTGTTGTGCCCTCTTTCACGTAACAAATAGGACCTTCTGTGCGAACCTGTACAATGGTTCTTTTTTTTTTGCTGCTGTTGTTGAAACAGGTTGTATTGCCTTGTTTTATTACTGAGACGTTGAAGACGAAAACAAGCTAAGCACGGGGTCGTATGGTGCATAAACAGCTGCGGTTCGATATAGTGCCGATTGGGGTGCAATGTAAAAACGGCATATCTAATAAATCACGCGTTACTTGAAGCGTCATAATAAATAAATAAATAAATAAATAAATAAATAAATAAATAAATAAATAAATAAATAAATAAATAAATGAATAAATAAATAAATAAATAAATAAATCGGCTATGTAAGTGACCGGGCAATAAGTAGGTCAGTCAGTCAGAGAGAGAGAGAGAGAATAAGAATAAAAGAAAGGCGGGGAGGTTAACCAGGGCTGAGCCCGGTAGGCTACCCTGCACTGGGAAAGGGGGGAGGGGGAAGGAAAGTTAGAGAGGAGGAGAGAAAAGTCACTCTTTCAGCTGACGTAACAGTTCCGCGTTTGACGTCACAAACGGCGAATCAGTCCGGTATCCTTGAGAAAACGCAACAGCGCTTTCGTTGCTTTTCGGAACTGTGATGGGCAGCCCGATGGTCCCAATATCTTCTCGACAGTGAAAGCGCTTCCGTCCAGTTGATTTAGTGCAGTGCTGAGGTGAAGCCTCTCGTTTGCGTAAGTCGGGCAGTAACACAAAAAGTGCTCAATTGTTTCATCAACGGCACAGTCGCTGCACTCGGCGTTGTCGGCCATCTCGAGCTTAAATGAGTAGGCGTTGGTGAATGCTACACCCAGACGCAGACGGCACAACACTGTATCTTCCTCCCGGGAAAGAACAGGTAGTAGCCGCAGTCGTAGAGAAGAGTCGAGAGAAGACAGTCGATGGTGTGTGAACTGTGATGTTTGCCACAGTCAGTCAGTGTCCGCTGACAAGCAGTGGCGTTATTGCCTTGTCAGAGACTAGAACAGACACCACGAGGCATTTAAAAGTCGCTGCAGATTTTCTATATTAGCGAAACTGTCACTAAACCAGCGGTAGGTCATGCATATATTTTTATCTGAATCTGTACAGCACGTTTGATAATACTGCTCATTTATCGTGCTCATGTCCCTGTGAAGACAGCCGCGTACGAGCCAAAACGTACATGTTTCTTGTTTGAAGGAAAGAAGATGACTCTTAAGGGCTCGTTTTCTTTGTTAGACACAATATTAATGAGAACTGACAGACAATAACGCCAAGGAAAGTATAGGGGGTGTTATCTGTAGTATTTAGAATATAAATGTGAAGAAAGTAAAGTGGACGAAAAGATAACTTGCCGCCGGCAGGGACCGAACCTGCGACCTTCGAATAACGCGTCCGATGCTCTACCACTGAGCTACGGCGGCGGTCATCCTCCCGCTCACTTTATGCCGGGGTATATATGTGCATTTAAACCTAGGAGTTTCTGTTGTCTAGAGGGAAACGACGCCCAAAAGGACAGCCAAGGATTACTTTGTCGGCTCCCTTTTCTTTTGTTTTCTTCGCTTCCTCCCTAATGAATCGAGCGAGCCAGAACACACGTGTTTCTTGTTTGGTTCGGCTGTATTCTCCGCAGTACAGTGAAGCCGAAAGCACAACATAGAGTAGTGCCGAAAGGATGAGCCTACGGGCATGGGGTTCTGGTTGGTTATTATTAGCAGGTGAGGGCCCAGGTGTGTTTCTTTCAACGTCAGTCCTTTTTGTGAGACATCGACCCGCCGGCGGCGCTATACCTGGAAGTCGTGTAAGTGCTTGCTGCCTAATTGTGCGCATACTTGTGTATACGTTCCCCGAGACGTCCCGGGCCTCGAGGCAGTGGCCACAAGTGCCTTTGTGGGATTCACAAAGCGTAACCATATGTGGGCGACGGTTTAAAAACGCAGCCGACAGACCTACCAGTCAGATAAGAATTGCCAGTTCCGCTTGTAATAAGCGGATTTGGGCTTCTTTACTCACCGAGTCGCTTGTAGAATTTTCCAGTCGCTTGTCGCGGTTCTTGGCTTACTCGGCCTTTTTCCTGCAAGTACAGTGATCTTAGTGCTCGTCGCGCTTTTGTTGATGGCTTTGTGAGTTGAGCTTTGAAATCAAAACGTTAGTTGGGTGCAAGGCGTAGCCATGGTGGTGGGGGGTTGAACCGCTCCCCGAAATTTTTGTATTTTGTATTTTGCAATACCCCGGTCACACTGGCAAATTTAGTGTCATTTTGAGCGAGTACACTTACGCCCCCAGAAGGTCACTTTGGCGGCGCGCTGCTACACGAGAAAGGGAAGTGTACTTTGGACATGATGCTAATGACGATGGTGAACTGAGTAGTACAGCAGATATTTGTTATTTGAGGCATTGTTTATTGAGTAATTTGAGTAATAATGTGTTACAGCTATAAGCAGCCCTTAAAAAGAACTTTACGTACAAATGCGGCGGCTGCCGCCATTGTACGGCGTGTGCTGGGCGTACTGGGCATGCCCCTGGCGGTCGTGGCTGTACACTGCCTGAGAGCGAAAATAGCAGAGTGGTTCTTGTTGTATAGTATGTTTTAATGCATAAGAATATTTCTAATAACGAAAACGATACTTAAAAAATACTATAAACTCGGTTTTGGATAATAGTTTACTTATTCTCGAGACACTGCTACCGAGGCTAGACACCCCGTCGCCGTGAAGTGAGTTTGGCGAACGCGCTCGCCGGCAAGTGCGCTTTGCAGCGAGTGTCCCTAAACGTTCCCGTGCGACAGCATGCGAATGACACTAGCGGCGAAGTGCACTCCCTCAAAGTGCACTTAAGTTGTCCCGTGTGACAGGGGTATAGCACGCACACATACAAACTCACGCACGTACATTTATAAGGAATGGTTGAATCCTCCTCCCCCCCCCCCCCCACCCCAGAAAAAATTTCTTTCGCCACTGGTTGGGGGAGTTAACAAGTAACATTATTCATGCACTGGCAAAGGTTCGCTAAACAATGTGTACAAGCATGATTTCTCATGTATTTTAGCTGTGCAAAATAATCAAGGTTACCTTTCCGTGATCCCGTAGTATTTGAGCGACTTTTTTTATTATACTTAAGTAGTATTTCAGCGACCTTTTAATTATAATTAAATATATTTTCGAGAATGAGAAAATTGATTAAGCGTTCACTTCTTTCGGACTTCGCAAAAGTCGCGCCGCTTTTTTAGGGCTTTTGTGGGGATTATTATTTGCTTGTTAGTTCTATAGCATCTAGCGACTCCGCAGTTAATCTGCTACGCGGGACACACCACCAAGCTACTCCCTGGGAAACCAAGCCATCGGCACTTCATCACGATTTCTCCAGAAAAAAAAAAGTTGGGGGTGTGTCTAAATCCGTAAGGGACGAGAGAAGGGATTGAGGGCAGAGGGGGAGCGGTAGTTACTTTAAATTTTTATTTGTCTCTATGTATTGCGCAGAACCATAGCGATGATTGTGACTGCAACACTTGTGACGAAGATTACGCAAAATTGGTGCTTCACATTACACAGTGAATAATATCATATTTGTGAACAGACAAAACTAAAGAACGTGGGACTATGCATGTAATGTTACAAGAAAATTCGACGACGCAAACCAACGAGAAGAAAAGGCGAAAGGAAAGAGCGTCAACTCGCAACAAACTTCATTCTCGCAAATCCACCGCAATATATACACCATGCCACACATGCGCAATAACACACCATGCATCACATCCAACAATCGGCCACTCTCAATGCACGTGCTAGTTCAGGAACCTGTCAAAAAAATCAAATTCAGTTGAACGCAGTACCACCCACGTATGGCTAATACAGATATATTTTTTCTTTCGGATGAGGTATGCTTCTAGCATCTCTCGCTCAATCACCTCCTTGCTTCTACCTAGAATAGTGATATTGACAAATCATGCCTCACATCCCCACACGCTGCAGTGCATAGGCAAGTGTGCCAAAAGCTTATTCTTAACGAAAGATCATCCTCCCTCGCTCGATCGTTTACGCATCGGCCGGTCTGGCCGATGTAAACCCTTGTGTCTATTTCTCTTTGTCTGTTTGTTTCCTCATTTTAGTGAGAAGTTTAATATAACCATCAGCTTACCGGGCGCAAGCTTATTTTCTTGCTCTGTACTCGTTCATTAATGGCAAGAAAAACCGGAAGAAGAACCGTCCCTAGCCAAACCGATAGTAGGACACAGTAAGATGCTTGCTCGTCGAGCCCCTGAGTGCAATTCATCGCAACAACTGTCAAACAAAGCAGAAAGCCATGCGCCTTCAGTTATGCAGACTCTAGAATATCGTCTCGTGCAGAAGGCGGTTGGTTAAATCACGTACACGTCATTTCCTCGCCAAATGGTATCTCCTTACTCCGCTCTGAAAGTGCAGGCATCGCTCGATGTTGACACACTTATGCCTCTACAACTCTTCCCAGACAGGCACCACCAAACAGTGCTCTTGTTTCATGTTTGCCATTACTGCGACGTCTGCGGGGGACATGCCTTGCGAGCTATAGTCCTCGCGAATTGGCACAGTAAGCAAAATGGAACGACTCGCTTTTTCATTGCGATGACAACGAATGGGAGCGTGTAAAAGAGAGAAAAAAAAAAAGAATGGTGCGCGGTTGGGTGTCGACGATGAGCGACTGTCGGACTTTCTTTCTCTGCCTTGTCCAAATCGAGACTATGGGCGTGTCCAGGACAGGTCGATGACCCAATGTATCCGGCTCATCGTATAACTGTTCCCGACCGGTACAAGAGGATGGCAGCGGTCGATATCTATATCACGCCCTACTGCCCGCGCCGCAGACACCGCGAGACGAAGAGAAACGCGAAAGCGCGAGTTTTTACGCATTTGCGAACAATGAGGAACGTTTCACTTTCATGCATGCTGAGCCCTGGCTTTAGCTTCGACGGCTTCGAGCGAGTCGCTTTTGAAAAAAAAAAAAAAGAAGTCCTACGGGAATTCCCTAGTCCTTGTTTCCGAAAGCGTGCTCGCAGCTTCGAATGTGGTTTGTTTTCACAGTCGGGACGTGAACGCCCTGTTCCGACTCAAAAGCAATAGAGGCAGCACAAAATAAACACAGCACTGCTCTTTAAACGCGAGGTCGTCAGCGTTTTTTGGTAGCTATTTCGAGATTTGTGCCAGAGTTTTATCGCAACCTAAAGGCTGTCACGTTACGTTAGGCTAGTAGGAGTAACGGGGAGGCCTCGGATGTTTCGTAAACTTGACCTCTATTGATAATCGTTTACGTGCGTTCAGCTAGGTTACTGTGCCAAGAAAAGCTCTCGAACGATTGTTCAATGACGTGACGAAGGAAACAGAGATGTTTGAATAGAACGAGCGTTCAAAACAGTACTGACAGCTGTAAGGTCTTTAACGTTTTGCCAGACGCTGTTTGTTACAAGTTACGTAATGACAAGGTACTATACGCTATTTTGATCCGTTTTTTTTCTCCTCATTTGGTCCTTGACAACCACTTTCTTCATACTTACACCGAGAACATGCTTATTTTAAAAACCTGTCAAACAACGAACCGACTATAGTGAAATTCGACTCTGGTTCTTGAAATTGAGTGATCCCTACCCGTAAGCACAGACATTTGAACAGCGGAGCTAGTTAAGCTCGCCGTCGGTCCGTGAGCCGCGAACAGACAATCATCATCATCATGAAACTGCACGCGCTCTCTTCGTCCTCTTCTTCATCGTCGTCGTCTTCTTCACCTTCTGCTTCGCTCCGAGAACACGTGCTCCGATTTCTCCGGCGTGGGATGCAATAACTCTGATGGGCTAGACAACGAGTACAGAGAGAGAGACAGAAAGAGAGAGAGAAAGAAAGAAATTCTAGGGTAAAAAAGTTTGTTCGCGAGGCGACATTCGAACCCGCGCACCCGCGATCCGAAGGCAAGCGTCCTAACCACTCGGCTATCCAGGCACGCGAGCAGAGCATACCATAGCCTTGTATAGTATAGTGTAGCAAGGGGGAAGGGAAGGAGGAGGGGGAGAGTAAAGCACATCACAGAGAAAAAGAGAAAGAGAGAGATAGAGAAAGAAGGACAGAAAGAGAATTAAAGAAAGAGAGGGGAAGAGAGAGTGAGAGAAAGATATAGAAAGAAAGAGGAAGCGAGAAATAGAGAGAAAGAGAGGGTAGACAGAGAAAGAAAGATAGAAAGACCGAGAAAGAGAAATAAATAGGTAGACAGAGAGAGTGTGTGTGTGAGTGAAAGAAATAGAAATAAACAGAGACAATAAAGATATACACAAAAAGCAGAGAGGAGAGAAAAAAAAGAAAGAAGTAGAGGAAAAATGAAAAAGAAAAATGTCAAAACTTGGCAAAACAGCAATAGCCAGGGCTACCTAGGTGCCTATCAGCTCCGTTGTCTAGCATTGCGCCTCCAGTGCAAGGTACGCTAATTTTTTCGAATGGTTTTCGAATACACTGACCGTCCGTTGAGGGCGGTAAAGCGGGAAATTGAGTAAAAAGTGAGAAACTGCAGTTCTACGGCATTATTAAATATAATACACGCATAGTGAAGCATAGTGGAGATCCTTACATGTCACTCACTGGGCCAGCGTTTTCCTGCCAAACTTCTATCATTCTCACTCGAAAAACAGCCTGCATATGACAATATTGATTGCTGGAATTTTACGTATCAAAACCACGATATGATAAGGCACGACGTCGTGGAGGGCTCCGGGTACTTCGACCAAATGGATTTCTTTAACGTGCACCGAAACGTGAGTCGGCGTGCTTCTATAATTTTCGCCTGCATCGGCCGGCCGCGGCCGTGATTGAACCCGCGACCTTTGGGTCAGCACTGCAGTCGAGCACCGTAACCACTAGACCACAGCGGCGGGGGGCGTATACAAGGAAGCTTCGCGTTCATATACATTATAGAGGATACATAATGCCTATGTTGGAGTATATTGGTCACACAAGACATGGAAACGATCAAAATGACTAGCTTCCGCTGCGTACATTATCTTCCTATTCCACACGCACGGACACTGAAATCAAGCATGTATGCGTTAGTTCCTCTGCAATTGTATAAACCATCGCCAAGTTAATAGCGAGGAAGAAAAAGAAAAGGAAAACAAATAGGGTTCAAGGTCGAATAAGAGCACTTTCCGAGGGGTAAAGATATGCACTTATTTTCACGAAAAAAATTCGCCAGACCTTGCGCCTTGTGGGAATCGCTTTCATGCGAAACAGTCGGCGAGTAGTTGTATGTTGCACTTTTTGGCTTTGAACAAACGATACGAGGTGGATCGACGTGTTTTTGTAAGTGTGGGTTGTGTGCATATCGTGGGCTTACCAGGCACGTCGAAAACACTGGCGTTTAAAGGGTAACTTACGGTCTGACGTAACGTCAGCACACACGTTAAGACACGGGCGTCAGTATTACCGAAACGAAGTGCACTTTAAGGAGCGATGATGTGAATATCGTACGCATCTTTCGTTAGCGTATTTCTCAGGGGTCGAGCAACGCTTGAATATAGCTTGCTGAATCATAGGAATACAAATGTAATGTCTCTCAGACTGCTATAAAAGCGGACCCAACACTGGAACCACAGATGTTAACCTGACATGACGTCTGTATCGTAGGAGTAGATATTTCGTGTTTATTGCTTTGTTATAAAATTTCATAGCCAGCACCACAACCACAATTGACGTTGTACCAACGTTACACTTGCATAGGGTGTTTTTCCAAACCAGTTTCTAGACCTGGCGCGGCTCTGTGGTAAAACACCTGACTGCCACGTACAATGCTTGGGTTCGATTCCTGCTGGAATCCTAAGTTTCATTCTTTGCTTTCGTCGGGTCAACGATGCCGGTGCCGGCTTTTCTTAACGCTCTCGCATTTAAATTACCAATGTCTGTACTCGCCATTCCTCCGTAGATATAAACTGTCAATCACCTGTGGCGCATACCCGTATACAGCGACCCGTATGTGCCACACGTGTGCGGATGAAAGGGTTTGCCGACGTACGCGGCAGGATTTTGAGGTTACTCATGTCATCACCAGGCAGTCAGATACGTCGAAACCTCTTACCCTCCCATGCCGATTTTTGTCTACACCAAGATAACGATGCTATCACGAGAGCACCCAGACGAAGGCGGCTAGATAGACAGATAGATACGTAGACAGAAACGCTCAAAGTTCCTAAGGTTCGCCGAGGAATGCTTCGCATTCAATAATAAGCAGTAAATAAATGGTGGATTTTTATTTCGACTGGCACTCCGCTTCGCGGTAATGAATCTGAGGTACCGCATGTTATGCGCTGACGTTCGCAGTACGCATTGATTGGGAGAAAAAGAAAGAAAGAAAGAAAAAGATAAAAGAGATAAGGAGCGCGGTATATTGCCCGCCTTGTCATTTTTGTTCTCCCCCATCGCATCGTTTGGCAGAGATTGCGAGTGACGTGACCCGTTTATTATTTTCTTTTGAAGGCATTTTATTTGTGCCTAAAGTACCCGGTGATTCAAAGCACTGCGCAAGAGAGAGAGAAACAAAGAGAAAAAAAATCAGCCTTATTATATGGGTTGATACAATGCCCGTTCCACGAAATGTGCCCGTGCTGGATAATATAACTTGCGCGCGAAAGCGGCGGTAATTGTATTACGCCCCCTTCCATTCCTTTGAAGCAGCCGCTGAACCATGTCCTCGCAGTGGGTGCATATTTGGGCCACTTCTTCGTTTTTTCCTCTCCGTTGCTTTCGAAACGTTGCTGCAGCTATGCATATATCTGTAAGGGACGTTATTGCGTGGATTTCGTAAATGGCAGTTGTCTCTTGTTTTCTTTATCTAAGAAACGACTGCCGCAAAGCTTGCAGTAATAGTTTACGGCTGTACTCGTAAAATTAAACATTTCTCTTTTAAATCTTGATAACTGGAGCTGAAGTCACCGCTAGGACAACAGATAAGACTTGTACTAAAAGGAGAAAGAATCAACTGAAGCTGTAATCACTTTAAAAAGGATAAACCGGGTACGTGTTTTTATGCGTTAACCCATATATGCCCAAACTCAGGAAAAATGACAAAACAAATATTTTTTTTTTCGCAGGAAGTGTATTTCTACCCTCAAAAGAAAGCACAAGTTGTTTATTTACTGCCAGGTCAACGTGACACTGTTTTTCAAGCCGTCCTACACATATAGGACACTGGGCGTTAAGGGTGCTATGTGCGGGTGTGGTAAGCCCTTGAAACATTTCACGTGCACACCGACATTGCACTTCTTCCTCCCCATGACGTCTTTCACACAAAGCACGCGTTTGCCCGGAGAAAGCGGTCGGCACGTGACAGCATGAAAAGCAAGCAATCTCTATGCTTGCACACGTTGAGAATGAGGCCCGCTTGATGTGCTGTAGGTGGCGCTAGTCATCATCTGAAGAAATAGCGATGTTAGAGTGCATCAAAGAAGCGTCCTATATGTAGGACACTGGGCATATATGGGTTAAGACCGAAGAAGTATAGCCGATATATTGCAGAAGATTTGACGAAACTTGTTACTACAAGGCTCTGCGAGTGCTTGGAATGTATAATACTGTCACGTCGCTTTGTCTGTTACGAACGCAACAGCGAAACCGGTAAAGACTGATCTCCATATTGGGCGAACCTTGTGGGTTTAGGCCCCGTTGTTTATTATTCTATTATCACGTTTACGTCCGTCTGAAACAGCTGTAGTAGCTATTTGTGACTGACCCTTACTTTCATGGTTCAGTGAAAATAAATAAAGTATTGAATCGAATTGAATTGAATTGAATATGCGCTGCGACTTTCTTCATTCAACATGTGATGACATGCTGTTCCTGGGACATTTTATTCAAGCGATCACTTTCGGAGGCACTGTTTCTTTCGCGAGGTATCGTTTGACTTGGTATCAGAGGCACGGAAAGGTACAGTCGACGGCGTTCCTGGCACTGTGCGAAGACAAAGACATTGGCGCAACGCCAGAAGCGCTGTCGGCCGTAAACGCAGCCTCCTCCGGTGCGAGTCACGCGATATCTCGTGAAAGTGATAATGGCAGCTCCTGAAGGAACTCATCACTCGAGAACACTGCCCCTGTTTTCCTTACATAAGGGATGCAGGGCACAATAACACGTAATTCTATTACCAGCCCCAGAGTTGACCAAATGTTCGGTTATGAATGACATAACATGACGTCAACTGCGAAATTCTCAAGCGAAGCTTGTATTGGCTCACAATTGTGAGCCAATACAAGCGCATTTGACCAGCCTCCGAAAGTGCGCTGGTTACATGCGTATTTCTATGCGCCGTTTTTCAATAATTGATGTTCTCTCCATCATGGGCTGGCCCGCAGTCAGCCGTTTCTGATACGGCGATCTAATCTTCTATCGATGTTATCGAGGTGACCTGTCATTTCACGTTGCCACCTTTCATTGTTGCATGGATAAGAACGCATGACCGTCGTTGTTGCCTGTAGCGACCGAAGTGTTGCTGTGCTGAGCACGTGGCTGACTGTCAATTGCCGGTATTGAGGAAACAGTTAAGAGAGATCATTGCGCAATGCAACAGAAAGAAAGAAAGAAAGAAAGAAAGAAAGAAAGAAAGAAAGAAAGAAAGAAAGAAAGAAAGAAAGAAAGAAAGAAAGAAAGAAAGAAAGAAAGAAAGAAAGAAAGAAAGAAAGAAAGAAAGAAAGAAAGAAAGAAAGAAAGAAAGAAAAGCAGTCATTCACGCACGCACTCGCCAAACTTCACTTGCCCGCATTTTCTCGATAGGGATATAGGGCTCTAGAATTTTTCTGAAGACAATTATGCCCGACGTTTATGCTTCGATTTGCTTAGAAATCAAAGAAAGTATATATATTTGATTTAGAATTAGGAGGTCGCTTTTCTTGAATACTCAACAGATCGAAAAAAAGACAAAAACAAAACGAGGTCACAAAGGAAATCAATACAAATTTGCCAGAAAGGAAGCCTCCGATGGTTGACGAGACATTCGTACTAGTTAGGGATTAGATCCCGACGCCTTTCGGGCGTCAGATTTACCATCTGAGCTAACGAGGTGGGTAGTAGATCGCACCGCGAAAGCCAAATAATCGACAACTCTAAGCACACCGACACTGAACGCGGCAAACTATGAAGAATCCATATGGGTCCGAATTGATCCATATAGCAGGTCACGACAAATCCGTATTGATTTCCTTCATAGCTTCGTACTCCAAACGGCTGGATGGCAAGCTTTCACTTTCATGAACCTTTCTTCAGTTTTATGATCTTTCGCGGAAGTGATTCGCATATTCATATCTTATTAGATTAGAAAACCTTGCTGTTCGAGCCCCACAATATTGATTACTAAAGACTGAGGCCGGCAAATTTTTCCCCGTAGAGAATAACACAATTCTACCTTCATGTTTTGCATGAACGGAATGACGGACGACCTACTCTCGCGCAGTGGGAGACCAACCCAATCTCTTTCTGGCTACGCTTATGCATGGTGCAGAAGTAAAGGACAGAAAATATCGGTAAGCGCAGCGCAAGAAAAAATGAAAGGAAACTGCGCAGGTGTGGCGTGAATAGGACCGGCACAACTTTCATAATCGTCCGACCTCTTGGATCGGATGAATCCAGAAAGAGGAGATTGGGAGAGGAAGAATACGACATCTTCACATCACATAGTTCTTTAGTGCAGCGGCGGGGAGCCCCGTCGCTCCAATGCAGCTCCAGATTATTTCGCTCTTCGCAACGCAGAGGTGAAAGGACGTCTGGAAAGAGATAGATCCAGAATGTGGCCCTGGAACCACAGAGAGAGCCCGTAACTCGATGGTCTCGAAAGGCGCTGTCGAGGCGGAGGCTGCAAACATCCAGTACTCGTATACGGCGTCAGGCGTCCTAATTACCGAAGCGCAGTGTTCTCACAGGCTGCGGGCAGCGTCGTACAGCGGCCTCATTGCCCTGACAGGGAACGTGCACTAACGATACATATTGTTAATGGCTAGCCACGATTAGCCCTTAACAACGCAACCATTCGTTCGGGGCTCATCAGTGCATTTTCCCGACATTGGAACGCTCAGGAATCCCTGACGTTACGCGCGTACGGTGGCACTGGTACGGTATATAGGACGAAGCGCGTGCCCGCTAGGAGGCAGGTGAGGCTCATCCGGTGTAATCCGCTGTCAAAGAGATGCGCAGCGCGGCTTTGTGGCGTTGCCTGCCTGTCAGGCAGTACAGTTAGTTACTCGACTCGTTAACATGGGGCAGCTGCGCGTCCCATGTTAACGACCGGCTCATTCCCGAAAGCTTTCTACTTATGAAGCGGCCCTCTCCCGTTGCGAACCCGTGGGACGCGCGGCTGCCATTTAGCGACGCGGATGGATAATTAATTGCGGCAGTCGTTTTCGGCCTGCCTCTATCAGGCGACGCTGCGTTTGTGGAACGGCGCAGGGGGCTTGCTGTCGCCAGCGTGCGACACTCTGCCGACACCTCACTCCTCTTTCCGCGGGCAATCGACGGCAGTGAGGCAGCTGTTCAAAGAAGCCGCCGTCACTTTCGCGTCACCTGCGGCGTGTGGTCCCCGCGCGCGTACGCTTTCAATACACTCCCGTGACGAGCACTGAAAGGCAGCAGCGACCTTCTGCCTACACGGACGTGCGTGCAACAACGGTGGTCGACGTTTACCGTGTCAACGACCGCGCAGTAAGTCGCCGTTTACTGTCACCCACGACAGCCAGCGGGTGATACGTGGAACATAAAGTGCTTGTTATTCAGAGCTTGCACTCGGCGCGTTTTTTTTTCTTCTTTAACTTACTACGCGTAGAAAAATGGTAAAGTTGGGCCAGTACGATGTAGCAATGCCTTAGCAACCATTACATTTCCTTTCTTGTTGTCCACAGCTCACAAATGCCGGTACTAGTAATAACGTAGACGAATCATACTGACGAAGCGCGCCAAGAAATATCATTGGAACGAAATCCTTTCATTGCCCTGTATCAAGTCTTTTTGAGGCGAGTTGTCGCAATGTCCTAAACATTTGCGATACTCCCGATAACAAACTTTAAAAAACCTCAAGCGTGTCGTTATATGTGAAATGAGCTGGAATCATCTGCATGTGCCACGTTATATATATATATATATATATATATATATATATATATATATATATATATATATATATATATACACCGCACACTTTCGAGCAAGACGGCTTACTTTCCCTGTGTCGAATCTCAGACAAGGCAGGGATGAAAACCTTACCTAAAGTTGCTATATTATCATATGTAATTTGAAACTTTCTTGCTTTCTTTTAAAAATATTAAGCCTGTGGGCACTGACAGTTTGTCGAAGAAAACACCGTAGGCATTCCCAGAAAAAATACTGTAGAAGGAAGTGTGTAGCGAAGGTCCATGGTTGTTGCAAACTTGCGGCTTAAGTCTGCGCGATAATTGTGGTTAATACATAGATGTGACTATAAGTGTCCACATGATATGAAATATCACTGCGAGTTTGCAAATTCATTATAGTAAGAATAATATTGCCTTTAAAAGCGCTACACTTTGCCATGTTCTCAGTCTTACTGCCTTCTGTATTTAGCAAAAAAAAAAAAAAAGGAGTTATTCAATATCTAACTCCGTAAACGCAAGAATAGCGTAAGAAACATAGGCGCAACAACGTTTGAGGCCACACGCACATCCTGTAACGGGCACTTCCGTGCCACTGTTGAAGAATCGCAGCCACGGAGTACTCTCCAGACAGCAAGTTTAGTGCACATCTAAATGGTTAACACTACTGCCATTTGCGAAAACCATACAGTATATATAAGTATGATACACGTGTTTTTTTCACTTATTTAACCATTCAGACGAGAAAGTCCAATTGTCCAAGGTTTATTGCCGCAATGCCAGCGAACTGTCCTCGCGAGGTGCTATGGCTCCCATTATTGCGTACTCCTCCCTCCGGATTGCGCACATTTTGTCCTAGGGATTCACGCAGTGTATGTCGAAATAAACGCGATCCCCCGCAAGATCACCCAAGAAATAAAGTGCACGCTTTGAACGCAGGTCTATATAGCAAAGCAGTACAAGAATGAATGTCTACTCCGGAGGAGGAGGAGGAAAGAAAGGAATGAAAGGCAGGGAGGTCAACCAGACGCGCGTATAATGTCTACTCAAACTCCTACATAGCTACAGGAGCTCGAAACTGCGGGCCTTACGACATTTTTTTCCCTCCACATTCCGAGGCCCCACTGACGTATTATAACGCGGCGTTATGTTCTGAGGCACGGTTCAGATCCCGAGCCACGACCTAGAGTCGCCGCATATCTCGCGCCAGTGCAAGTGGGCGCGCTCGTATTCCCAGACACGTTCACAAAAGTCACGAGTGAATTACGGCGCCGTGTTCGTCCTGCCCGGGTCGCAGAGACCAGGCGCCCCCAACCCCCTCGAAGGTCGCCGCCATGCAGGCTCGCATCTGACGCAGTCAAACATTGCGAGGCCTCCCATTTCGAGGACCGCGGTGCGGTGCCGTCCGCATCATGAGAGATCATTGCGGTGGGTAAGAATGACCATAAACCGCCAGCTTTCGAGCAAGGCGCGCAAACCGCAGTGGCGCTGCAACAGATCGCTCGAGGAATTGCGAATAAGGGTCGTAAAGGAAAGCCCGCTCGCGAGGCATAAAGTCCCGCCGGCACTCGGACGTGACCGCCGAAGGTCAAGGAAACCATTGGAGGACGCCAGAGGCGGCGCATTCCTTATACGGCGCCATAAGGCAGGAATTGCGCTACATAGAGGCATGTCTATGTCGCGCACGAAAACAAGCGATAAATTCGAGGGTTCTCGAACGCATGCAGACCCCATAACGGCAGCGCGAAAAATTCGTACAGCGAATCTACAAATGTGTACACGCGTACAGGCTGGGGGACCCGCATCTATTTGAACGAGCTTTTCGGTGCAGGCTGTTTTTTTTTTTCGAGGCAACAACTTTTGTTTGACCGAGAACACTCGAAGACTCCAAATATAGCGCGCTCGGTGAACGAACGCTTTAGCTGGTCAAACGATCGTCCGATCGCCGGGACTGAAATTGCGACACAATAGAGTTCAGTATGAACAAGAAAAATGTGCACATACGGATGTACAAAAGAAATGAGTGTTCCGCAGTCATCATTTCGAATGCTTGCTCAAAGCTTGCGTTCAGAGACCTGCGTTGCCCTTGGCAGGAGCGCGATGATGAGGGCCGAATATTGAACTGTGTGTGGGGCGCCCACTACGGCGGCCACCCTTTTGTTTGCACTTCGCTTCAAACGTCTTACAACATGTATATCAGTCTTGGCAATGCCCTGATCTTCCCATAACCCGCCACTAAAACACTTATGACAAACGAGGACCAATCACTACATTGCTTTGAAGTTGTCCGTCCAGGATACGTACTCAAACTTTCCACTCAGTTTTCGACATTGTGCAAGTGTGGACACGCTTGTATCTATTAAGTAGGCAACAATGATCCACATGCATTAGGGATAATAAGTTGCATTGCACCGTAGAAGCAATCTACACTAATTTCGGTCACCCATAATATGTAACGCTAGAAAAAATTTGATTTCTTATATATGTCATCTTTTTCCATTTGACAGCTTTATTGCAATACAAATGAGAGTCCCAGGCCTCTTGGTCTCCAGAAAGATCTACTTTCTTATATACTCTAAGCAGTGCAGAAACACTTCTAGTAAGTTAGGAATACTTATCAAACAACAGACGTACGTTTATTCCCAAGGTTTTCATATATAAATAAAAAGAAACAGATCTACGTTTGATTTCAAACCACTTGTTTATCAAGACTACAGTGGAAATGGCGTTGGAAACACTCCGAGCACTTCGAAACAAAAAATCTGGCTGCTCTGCCTACTGGTAAACTTCATCATCCTTTTGATCTCCCCATAGTCCACTCGAGAGATGCGAATAAGAATAAGCTCCGCTCCGAGCGAGATAAGGCAGCGACGACAATCCTTTTTTTTCACTCTAAAAGTCGGCGCAATTAATACGCATTAGCAGGACACGTGTGGTTGACGACACAGCAGATAGCGCGAGGGGACGTTCGAACCGTTACTCTCAGCAACCGCGGTTGCTTCACAACTACGACTTCGACGCACTTCATTAGCGACCGCTCTCGGTGTCGGTACGTACACGTGTTACACATCTTCGGCGCCCCACGAGCCGTGCTTGCTCTTATAGACGCGTGGTCGCCGGCATGCTAAATTACCTCTGTGCTTTGTTGGGCGCCATCTCCCGCCGCGCTGAGCGTTAGCCGGATGATCACGCTGCACGTACAGTTAGCGCGATCGAGCGCGCAGGATATTGCAGCACCCGCGACGCTTCATTTCGCGGGATTACGAAAGCCCCGTGCGCGGGCTCGATATATAACGCCCGCATTGTCTACGACCAATAGCTGTGTCTGTACTGTGCCTCCTCGTGTAGATAGATGTATTGCGTTTGCGACGACGTATACATTTTTGTGGAGGTATATAAGTAGACATATTGATGACGAGTATCTCGTAAATATAACTCACCCTTCAGTACGGCCCGTACGGTACTACAGAGCAGGATCGTGTCTACAGCGCTACGCAATACAGGTGTGGCCGTGTGGCTATGGATTTGGGGTATATGCAGAGAGGATGACGAATGGAACGTGATATAGGGGTGGATTACGATGGAAGCACATATAGTCGAGAAAGAAAAAAAATGGATATATAGATTTAATAAACGTGTATTCGATTTGCAAGACAATTTGTCTTTATCAGACGGATTCAACTAGGGAATAGGAAGGATTGATTGTAAGCGCCTGCTTTATGATAATCCTTATATGCCCATGTGCGGGCCTGAGAGCTGCGAGTGATCAATATTACTAAAAAAACAAAAAGAAAACATGGCGTAATAGGAATTGGTATAACGCAAAAAGTGAAACGTACCTTCACCGCTCACAGACGGCGCAAAGCAAGAGCACCGAGAGAAAATGTGTGAGAGATATAAGGCGCGTTTCTGGAGCCTCGCACATGTGCGTCGGTCGCGCAGTGGGTAGAGCGCCCAGCACCCATCGTCGCTGTCAGAGAGGCCGTGGGTTCCATTACCAGGTGATTTGTGTCAATGAAAATTTTTATTCTAGTTTTTCTTTGTCGTATGTTAATGTGCATTTTACCAACGTCATATCCGTGACGGAAATACGTCGGTGAAGTCTCGGTGGAACCCGGCATAAAACGCTTTCGTGTTAAAAGAAGGACTAATTAACATAGAAAATGCATTTGTCTCAAACGAGTAAAAAAAAGAGAGAACAAACAACCAAACAAGCTGGCAAACAAGCTAAACTTCGCTTGGGCCCAGATCTACAACAATATCTTTAATGCGTGTTTAGCTTGCGTACTGTCCATAGCATTAGAAGTCGTTTAGTCCTGTGGAAGTCATTACTAAGTTGTAGCTAGAGCTGCTTCATGCTCACTGCAGTCGTTTTATCGTGAGCCGTTGTCAGTCACTGGAAAGCCATCTTGTTGCCAGAAACATTGTTTATCTTTTGTTTCAGTTAGGACAGAACACGGAGGTTACTTCACAGCTTTATAACCTCGACCCAAGGACACCTATTTTTTCTTATCTCCTACGTGGCCGTATGTATCGAGCGGGTCAGGGTTATGCAAAGTGCTCCACTAAAAAAAAAAAAAAGCTGGGCATTACCCAACTGTCTGTAGAGAGAAAGTTATGAGAAAATACATGTTGTGTCTCCACGATTGTTCATGCTTAACAATGCAGGCAGCGATAAGTTCGATACTGTGGACCTGAGCGTGTAGCAAGCCCCACATGAGTGATGGTCGGAACTCCCTTCAGGCCAGTGGATCGTTTTCGACTTGAAACTTTTATGTGGTTCCGTTAGAGACGACAGGTTCGATAGCGACGATACTGCGACACGGGGTATAGTGAACCAGACCCACTTCGATGCTTTCGCTGATCGATTTGTTGACTGACGATGTTTACCAAAAACGCCATACAGAGCATATATGGTCGTTCACTTCTTCCTTTCGGGCACTGGAACTGCGTGTGTCACCGTGGACGGGAGCCGTGCGGTCGTGCAACAATACAGCCTCATACGAGCAAACGGAAAGCTGCAGCGTCGATTTGTAATGAAAAAGTAACGGCACTTTATGGCTTTTGTGACCCAAGAGGGTCACAAAAGCCATAAAAAGCCATTTTTCTTTGATATTTTGGACATTGAAGGGACGACAACAAGGTCATATTTCGATCCGGAACGTTCAGTTGGTCACGTGACTCTCCGCATGTCTCGCTTGGCGGCCGTGTTGACAAGATGGAACGAACGTTTCCCATGTATACACGAGCAAATTGTTTCCACTTCAGGCTCGCTTGTAAGTTTCACAATGGAACGAAGTACCCGTCAATTTCATTCTTGCCAGACTACATAGTGGTACAACCTACTTCCCTTGTCACAGCCTGAACCTTAACGACCACATGCGCAGGAACAAGTGAACGCGTGCAGAGTAACAAAAGTACGATCGCGCTCAGTATGACCAACATCATGCGAGCGCGTGGCCGAGTGCTCTGCAAGGTTGTACACTTGCGCCGATCATGGCATATTCTCGAGTTATCGGGAGAGAGTTTGGCTGTCCCTGCGAGCGCGCATCGCCTCCACTTGCTTTCACCCTTGCCCTCGTTTTTGGCCCTGCGATGATATCAGCTTTGAAAATGACGAGGGTGAAAGCAAGCAAGTGGGGGTGACACGCGCTCGCACGAGCAGCTAAACTCTCTCCCGATAACTCGAAAATATGTCATGATCGGCGCCACAGTACAACCTTGCAGAGCGTTCGGCCACGCGCTCGCATGATGTAGGTCATACTGAGCGCGATAGTAAGTAGTTTTTTGTCCCCACGTCCGAGCTGAACCACTTAATAGACAGTTTTAGAATAAAGTACCCAGAGCTTTGTGCACGCATTCACCTAGGGCTGTGGCCAATGCGCATGCGTCATGCGCTCCCTGCTCTTTAGGTGAGCGTTCAGGCCCATAACTTTTCTAAATTAGCGTGCGCACCAATGCCGCGTCCAGAGTCGCATTTTCTTTGGCCTCGTGAAGATCCGAGCGCAATTCACTTGCGTTTGAATTTACGCAAAGCAAACCTTGTTCTAAATCATCTGCGCCGAGCTTACGCAATACCAACGAGCTCAAGGCCTGAACACGAAATTCTAGAACTCCCTAGTATTATGACAAACCTAACTTGCCCGAACCGCTACTACGCGAAGGATGCACTACGGCATACGTGAATAAATCGGCGAGTTAGCGAACTTCACCAACACTTTACTCGAGGACACCACCGCTCCTGACCCTCCTGCGCGCACGCCTATGTGTACAGCTGCATTTGGCTGACTAGGGTGGTGGAAATATTTACCAACGATTGAATACGTAATGGAGGCATAAAATACAGGACGCGAATACTGCTTGTCGAATTGTAATAATAGCTTTCTGTCTTGGAATGCTAGGAAGCTTCCCATGCAAGGTCTGTTGACATTCACCTATGCGAATTTCCAGGTTAGTTTTTTATAATCCCACCCAGAGTGAATGATAACTAACAGACAATGGAGTCAAGGCCTGAACAGTCAAGGCCTGTTATTGTCTGTTAGTTATCATTAATATTGTGTCTAACAAAGAAAACGAGCCCTTAAGAGTCATCTTCTTTCCTACACCCAGAGTGAAGTATGTCGTCTACGGCAGTACTTAAAAAAATATTCTAAGCTAGGATCAAGTTTATGATGTCATATATAGACAATTACACGCATTTAAAATTCATCGGCCGAATTTCTGTTACCCACCGCCCCATCTTCTCGTACCTTTTGTCACTTTCCCCGGAACTTGTCGCGAGTCTCAGCTGTCGTACCGAGACCGCCCGAGAGCATTGCCGGCTGACTTGTGGCGAGCTCAGCGCAAGGAAACGGGTCAAAGTAATCGGTACAGAAACGCAACGTACGATGCCGGGGTGCTTCCGCAAACATTGCCCACATGGTTGCGGTGGCGGGAGAGGCTTGAGGCTGTTTTTATTACGGAAGCGTATACACACACTGCGTTATTCCGCACCACGGGACGGCGATGTAAACGGTTGAGCAAGAATGGCGTAAACAGAGACCGCGTGACGCGCCATTGCCGTCCGCCTTGCTTATAGATAGTGTATGCAGGTCGTCGTACATGGCTGCTGCTGCTCCTACTGCTGCTTCGGTGCTCCAGTGTACAGGCACTCGGGCCCCTAAAGCAGAACGCTTAAAGCCGTGGTCTGTCGTGCTTTGTTTGTAAGAGGTGGTTACGGGTCCGCAGTAAAGAGGTATGCGATGCATTCGAGGTGAGGAAGTGGTTCAAATACTTGGCAGCCTTGCAGGAATTTCAAACCGACTCGTCATTTGTCGGGACTTTGTTGGAGAAGATAGGCGGTTGGGGCAAGCGGGAAAAGTTTAGGATTCAGAGGCAGAGAGAGAGATTGGAGGGGGGGGGGGGGAGGGAAATAGCTCTCACCGCGAAGCTGTGTAAGGCTGGGAGGTGGAAAAATGTGGCGGTCCTGTGAGTGCGCAGAAACTATGATGACGAAGCAATGCCGGCATACGCTACCTCGGAGGGTCTCCGCGCTTTGCACTATAGTTTCTCTTCAAGTTTTGTCAGCATATATAGCTATACTCGCGGAAAAGTTTTCTTGGCAATGAAGGGAAAGTTACGGGGGTGTAGCATCGGCACATGCACTTCTACGCGAAGTATAGTTCAGGTTGGCGCGCGTCTTGTACCGCCGTGGAAAGTGATGGGGCGCGTGCAATCGGTGTTGCATTTCGACGCAGACGCCGCTTAGCGTCTGAGGTACGGGTAAAAGGCGCGACTTTCTCACGCATGCAAGGACCCAAAGTGACAACGTATAAAGTAAAACGAATACAAATATCACACTTGTGTGCGCTGCGATCTGTCTCAAAGAGCTACATGTAGAAAACGAAGGAGTATTTTTTTATATCTCACGCAGAAAATACGGGCGCAATTGTGGGACTACATTCATTAGCGGTATATAGGATACGTGCGATGTGGCTGTGTAGCCTTCGCTTCATTGCCAAGGAAAGATGTGCGCGGACACCCGCTGTAACATGAAATGCCACCCACAATATCCTTTATGTGCTCTTAATGTCGTTTATAAGCTAACGTCACCAAACGAAAAGTTTGAAGCACGCATCTCTTACATATGGGTATAGAGAAATCAAAAGCTACTACGGAAATTACTTCGATATGTCCCAGTTCGTGATAAACACCGGAGCCACACGTTTCAGCTTTGGTGGTTAGCCATCTGTACAGAGTACTTGGGCGGCGTTAATCAAATTTTAGCGGTATTGGTATATAGGTACACCTGCCGGCTTCTTCAGTACAGATGGGCACGACGAACGTGAAATGGCATCCGCAATGTACGTCACAGGCACACAACATAACTCAAACGTACCCCAAAATGCAAACAAAATATTGTATCTCACTGAAACCAGTGTCTCTAAGTAAAGGTACAATTGGCATCGTAGCGCGGAGTGCATATGCAGCGCTAATTCGTGAATCCATTATATGTGTTGTAGGCCAATGCGTGAGCGGTACGTCACATGCATGACCAATAGCAATCAGATCGATTGTATACTAAAATCTTGAAGATTAAAAAAAATCACTCACTGCATCGTATCTATCCCTACCCGTAACTGTCCTATGCCAAGGATATGGCGTACTGCTCATGCATTGTTACAATACATATGCAATTACTTCATGTACTAACGCTGCATTTGCGTTTGGCGTAGCGAAGTTACCATTACCTTTGCTTACAGACACTGGGCTCAGCCAGATGCCCTAGTTTGTAGTGAGTCGTGTCATGTTCTAGGCATGTTTTATGACTCTGACGTGTATTTTGGGTGCCATTTAATTTTCATCGTACCAATCTGCTTTCTGCGGATGGAGCATGCTTACTCAAAAATCGTAGAAATGCTTTCTCTCTCTCTCTTTCTCGCCCTGCATCCAAACACGCACCCTTGTCAGTCGTTTGAAAGCTTTCTTACGCCATTGGTTTATACTACATTCAACAGCAGATAATGTAGTACGAGCGGGCTTAGCCAGCAGCCAAACAAACAATATGCATAAGCGACAAGTTCGCAATGATAATGTCCGTGTGGCACCATAAAATAACGCTTCAGAGGCACTGGTTACATGGAAGAACTTTCCACGTCGTCGAACACAATCAACCTTGCATTCAACCACGTTTCTTTCCCTCGAAATTTATAGCTTATAGTGAAGTCCGAAACAAAAAAAAATAGTTGTCTGAACTCTAGACCCCCGGAACGTAATCGTTTTCAGTGATCGAGCACAGATCTGAAGGGACCGTGCGAAACAAAAACAGTAGTAACCCCGGCGCACTCGTCTAACAAGAATATACGAAATATACGAAAAGAAACGCCTTTAGTTATACGTTTCGACACTGGCACTGCCTTCGCCGTGGTTGTCGACGCCACGCTTTTGTCCTCACGGCGCAATTAACCAGCGAAGTGACGACGACATTGTTTCTTCGGGGCGCGCGCGCTATTTCCCCGAGGAAATCAGGAGCTGGCCCAACGCGGCCTACGTCCGGTGTACGTTTTCTGCAGTGAACCAACGCCGCAATCGAACAAACAATACAGGAAATGAACTGACTGTTGCAGGTACGTCACATTCTAGCGCAAGTGGGTGGGCAGCTCTGACTTCTTCGTCCATTCAGCGCCAGGCTGTGAAAGCCAAAGTTGCCCAGTCATGCGAAGGACTTGGCGATTGGACGCGCTGATTGTGGCCCAAAAGCGTCTGGGGGTTTGCTGACTGCCCTCGTCACACAGAAACAGTTGGCGACAAATCACCGCTACTGCAATGTTGCAACACTTCAGCTACCGTAACAAAGAAGGAGATGTATAGCAATGGTTAAAAAAAAAAGAAGAACGCAGCAAGGCGTATATAATAAGCAAATCACTGCAAACAGACTTTCCAATCTACACGTTTCTTTCTTTGTGTTTGTCATAATATCTGCCGTTTCGAGCACTTATTGATATATGTTAAGCGAGACAAGCAAAGATTCCTCTCGCCGCGCAGTGCACAATTCAGCATCAGTTAACTAAAGGGTGATTCTTTTGGAACAGACCTATTTCACAGGGCTGTGGTTTCGATACAAAATGCCCGATTTTAATTTGGGTTTCGGCAAAACATTCAGGAAGGATGAAAATTTAATGCCATTCTCGTTTTTTTTTTTAATGTGCGACGCCGGAAAAGAAAGAAAGAATAAATAAGGAATAACGAAAACTGCGGAATGCTATACAAGGATGGATGGCTAGTGCGGTGCAGCTTTCGCGTCAGCCAGCAGCAGTGGAAGTTGGTGACGCCAGGTTCATCGCGTTACGTTTACGCGAAAACCGAGCACTTTACAGTCCCATGCGCGCGCAGCACCCCATCGCCTTGTCGTATGCGGATTTCATGTACACGTGCATCTAATCTCGCGGAATGGCGTGGTTTTCGTTATTTCTCTTTTTATCCTCTTTTCGACGTTGCACATCAAAAAACGGAATAAGCCATTACATTTTCATCTTTCCTGAGCCTTGCCGCAAACAGCATTAAAATCGGATAATATGTAGCAAAAGCACGGCCCGATGAAATAGGTCTGTTCTAAAATAATCACCCTATAGATTCCCCTAAGTTGGCATCGGAGGAGTCCTTATGTTTGAAACCTACGTCCTAATTCACGCAAAGAAAAAAAAAATAAGTTAGAGACGATCCTAATCTTTCATTCGGGTGTCTGGTAGCGGTACTCACATGTCCATGTTCGTGTGCCTTAGTGTGTTCCTTTTGTGTCTCGTGGGGCTGCCGAAGCTGATCTCAGAGGCCACGCAGAAAGGAGCGTGCGGTTGAGATATCTGCGCCGCCAGCTGCCACAATGATCCCAGCCGCTCAGAATCTTTCAATGAACTCCTTTAATTAATTTTCATTAATTATCCCGACAGTTAATTGACCCTTAACATAAGTATACTGCAGGCACATGACCGAATTAATCGGAGGAACATGGAAGAGGCCTTTGTACTGCAGTGGGCGTAGTCAGGCTGATGATGATTATTATTATTATTATCATCATCATCATCACTGCCTTACATTTGTCTTGCTCCTCATCTCTTTTTAGTGGATGTTTGGGCTGAAGAATCGCGCGGAAAATAGCCACGTAGAGTAGTCGACTGTGCTAACAAGCGTGAACCGTATAACCAGCTATGAGAGCAACCCCCCCACCCAAAAGAAAAAAGAAAAAAAAAGAAACAAGCACGAGAGACTGACCAGTGATGAAAACTGCAGATGCTCGCATGCACGTAAAGATTAGAGTGGATGGATTGACGTCTATAGTATGATAACAAATTGAAGTGCGCTAGCCGGGGAAATCTTTTGGAAATGTTTCAGACTAAGCGAGACGCTCGCTGAGAAGTGAACAAAGAATAACTTTATGAGATCGAGTGCACGAAGCCGCTACACACGGTTTGTAACAAAGGAAATATAGGAAATCGTTGAAGGAATAAAAGCCAAACGTAGAGAGACAGAGCCCACCCGGAAACGTTCTCAAAGACCAACAGCAAACCGTTACTTCTTCTTGAGAGTAAAAAAGTTACAAAAGAAAGAGCGCTTCAGATTAACGAGAGGTTTGTAGGAAGGGCAGTGACCTCTCGTTACAACTACGAAAGAGAACGAGAAGGATTTTATATTTATCTTTGCTTTATTCGAACGCCAGTTTTAATAGAAGACCCGCATGGTTTCGTAGCGAATGCTGTAGCTCGGTCCTCGCGTGTTTTTTTCGATACTTTAAACGAAATTCCATTTGCGTCGCTTTCTTCCTTGGAGCCCGTTGCAAACTGTTCCTTTTTTATTTGTCTTTTATCATCTCGCACGGAAGATTTACGGCCCCGAACTAGCGCAGGTACATCGTGCGAAGAACCGAGAGCTGTAATTGCCGCCGCTATAGGCACTGCCATAAACGAGCTGGCGGGCGTCTGTCACGTGATCATTATGAACGCCGGGGGAAGCACAGAGCCGCTCTAACCAGTGCTCCATAACGTACCTCATTATTTATGTTTCTTTCTCTCTTTTAGCAAGTATGCCGATGCGAGCGGAGTCGACATGCTTCGGCACTGACACCAAGCATCAACTGCAATATACGATGCGTTGAAAGATTGAAAGTGAGGGGAACGGAATGGGGGATTCGTGGGTTCGCATTTCGCCCGTGTGTCTCCGTGCCCCCCTTCCTTTCCGGGCGGAAGTACAGGCTCCGAAAGATATAAATAGAACGCCCGGAGAAAGAGAGGGGGCGGGGCATACGGATCCCCACGGTTGGAGTGAGTGGCATGGCACTGCAGGGCGTTCATACGCGGACGTACAACGCACAACGAAAAACGAGTGGCGGATAAAAATCGCGGCTCCTCTGCTCCGGTGCAGCAAGGAGTCGAAGATAGATAGAGAGAGAGAGAGAGAGGGAGGAGAGAGGGAGAGAGAGGCAGGCGCACTGGTTAAATGGGCGCGAGGCATCGAAAACGCATTTGCATTTGCATTGCAGCCATTAAGCGCTACTGGAAACGCTCTTTTCGCTTTGCTGCCGTGCTTGTAGTCGACTTGTCTGCGTTCTCTCTAATGTCGCTCCCCTCCCTTTCAGAAGCATGGATTTGCATTTTGACGACGCCGTTGATTGGATATTTATTCTTCTTTTCATTTCGTACTAGAACCTTGGCATAGGTGGATAGAAATGCCGTGCTTTATTCTTGATTCGAAACCGCGAAGCGCTGCCGATGAGCGCAAAAGCTAAAAGCAAGAAATATAGAAGAAAAACGTATGGTGTTTTTTCGTTTCTGATTCGTGAAATTGGAGCGCATTGAGAAAGGTCGCGCTTGTTTCGACATTCTCCTTTGTTTCAACGGACACCAGGTCGATCGATTTAATTCTCCGGTTACAACTTCAACAAGACAAAAAAAAAGATAGAAAAAAAAAGAAAAAAAAAGAAAAAGCAAAGGCGGGTCGTCGATGCCTGGGTTGTTGGCAGGGGTTTGGCTTGCCGTCAGAACGTGTTTAATGGTTGGGAATTTCGTCATATGTTTAAAAGACCGAATTTCGTTCGACTTTACTTTCATTTTCCGCGTCATAGGCACGAGTTCCCGCACGAGAACTCGTGCGCGACCTTTGGGACTTGGAACCGCATGCGATAGCTGATGGGCGACAGCGTTACCCAAATATGAAGAAAAAGGAAATGAAAGAAAAATGTCGTGGGCTCGATTACCTTCCTATGTAGGCGCACAATTATAGTCTTGAAAGGCGAGAGCTATTCGAGCGCTTTCGCCTAAGAAAAACAGAAATGGGTGGCCGATAAAGAAAAATCACACGAACAGCAGTGTGTATTGGGCCCCCTACAACGGCATTTGTGACAGTCAAGGTATGATAGCTGTCACTAAAACTCATCAACTATTATTTTTAGCTTGTAAATAATTTGCGTCTTGTATGCAGCCTCATCTCACAATGCTACATCGCTTTGGTAAAAAAAAATTAGAGCATGTCGACTTGTTTTTCACAGTTTTCGTGCGATCTAAGAAATATGGTTTTAAGGAAAGCGTCCGGAAATATAGTTATTTAAACTAGATGAAGCATAACTAAAAATATAGATCAAGATCGCTCGCTCGCTCACACTCACTCACTCACTCACTCACTCACTCACTCACTCACTCACTCACTCACTCACTCACTCACTCACTCACTCACTCACTCACTCACTCACTCACTCACTCACTCACTCACTCACTCACTCACTCACTCACTCACTCACTCACTCACTCACTCACTCACTCACTCACTCACTCACTCACTCACTCACTCACTCACTCACTCACTCAATCACTCACTCACTCACTCACTCACTCACTCACTCACTCACTCACTCACTCACTCACTCACTCACTCAATAAATAAATAAATAAATAAATAAATAAATAAATAAATAAATAAATAAATAAATAAATAAATAAATAAATCAGCGTTACTTCCTACGGATGCGCGGCGCCATGCGTATATACCCCTCTAGCTCGTATCGATAATCGGAACGTACACCTTTCTGTAAAATACATGCCGATGCGAACACCTCGGGAAGAAGGGCATCATTCTACTATAGACCAACATGCATGGAAAGATAATTTTATGGTAATTCACATGCGAGATTGCATGTTCACGCGTATATAGGCGCATTAAGTGTGCATATAGAGAGCGAATGTGCCACCTATATATAGCTGCGATGTGCGTGCCGTCAACGTATACCTATCTGTATCACTATGTTTCCGGTCACGCCAAAGAACGATTCCCGAGGAACGCCGATATCCGTTCCGGTCGGTGCCGCGACACCGCACAGGCGACAACAGCGAAGCGAATCTGATCACCGCAACGCGAGCCTGCAGCACAAAGGCCGCCGTTTCCTGGAGATAGTTTCACACCTGGAGTCGGCAGCCGGTGTAGCACCTACACCTACGACAGGGTTTACAGGAACGCACGTTGATTTTCCATTTACTTCTGCGCCAGTTTTACGTTTCATAATTTTAACTAACAGCAGGTCGCTCAATTCGCAGCGGTTGAAACGTTATACTATACATAGGATCCAGCGCATGACTGTCGGTGGTTTTTGCGGCTGCGCGCTGGGGTCATCGAGCTAATTCAGTGCAGTATACAATTAAACCGAGAGCATTTGTGATTTATTGGGGGCTGAGTTTAATCATCCGGTCACTCAAGCAGGAAAAAAAAGCAACGCGAGTCATCATACAGCCTGTCTGACTACACGGCGTTTTATGAAACAGCTTCTGAATGATGAGAAATTTCCTAGACGGTACCCATACGAACGTTTATTTATTTTATTGAGAAATACGTCGTGCGGCCTTAATGAAGGCACTGAGTAAGGGCACAGTTGTAGAATGGAGCGAGCATTGTGATTTCATATATCGGCAATGGGAGGACAGTTGTAACCCTTAAACAATTCTAATTTGAGAGAACTGGTAAGAGAAACCAGGCAGAAAGAAAACACAAGTGTTAGATTAGAATAGAGAAAAACAGATAAAAAATTACGTGGTCAAGTTGCCGCACGCTGTTTTTTGAATAAGAAGCAATACTATGGTGTGTGCGAAGGGCATTCGTCGTACTTTGCACGTAGCCCAAAGCAGAACGACGTAGAAGCTGACGTGTTACGTGTATTAGCAAAGAACACTTATGAGGCAGGAAGATTGAAGCTTTGAGAGATGAACAAATTCTTGAACAGACAGAGCCCCTGTTCAGCGACAGACCCTGTTCAAGGATTTTTCACCCCTGAAAGAATGCGTAGACATACAGTTCTTACAATGGAAAACAGGAAAAACGCAGTGTAAAATGGAAAAACATTGCATTCGAGTGTATATAGATACAATATTTGTTTGGACTCTATCCGTGGTAATCTGGGTGAACTGACTGACCGCCCTGTAAGTTTCGTACTCTGCCACAAAGACGTTCTCTGTACGCTGTCCACTGTTTGCGTACAGAGTACTTTCGATAGATTATTTTTTTCTTTCATTCCTTATTGGTTCGTTATTTCGATATAACTTTCATAATGTTGGGCAAACCGGCTGTAACGCTGGCTTACATTCCCACATTATCACATCTAAAAATAATAATAAGTTAAGAAGTAAGAAAAAGGAAAAAGGAAAGATACGGCTTACAATGTCTGGTTCACAAAGCCGCCGTTTTATATATGCATGCAGTAATATTACACCATCATCATGCTTTTTATATAATGTAAAAAAAGAGAGAACAATAGCATGCATGTTGACTTTTTACACTGATTCGTGGGGCTGTCTGTTGCTACGTCCCACAAAATCAAGAGCCACGAAATAAGTTCCGCTATAAAAGGATGCTGCGTAGCCTGAGTAGATTACAATGACGTGCATTGGAATGGGCCTTCCAGTTTCGTATGCCTGAAGTGCTTGCGCGGGGAACTTGTATTATCCTGGATTTTGTTGCGTCGAGGCTTTTCCAATGTGAGAGCGTTGTGTATGAGAGTTTCTGCGTTTGGTTTTGTTATATTTAAGCGCATAATTAGGGACAATCTGAACTCACCGCCAGCGTTGGGTTGGAAGTGACTTAAGCGATATAAATGAAGTCATTATCCGGGAAAAATGACTTCAGTCGAAGAGCACCCTTCGCGTGCGCTGCTTTTTTAGCAAAGCACGGCTGTTCTGCGGGAAAAGCCAACAATTTGTCTAGCTTCTCGGGAAGTTTGAAGGAAGCAGCGTGAAGAGAAGTGCCCGCGTGAATAAGATGACGCGAAAAATATAATTTTGCCTCCATCTTTGCTTTAGAGAGCTTGCGCCGGAACCAGACAGGATCTAAAAATGGAGTAGACCGTAACAAAGTGCATAATTTTTTTTTTGTTTTTAAGTAATGCACTTACTGGCTGGCTACGCACTAAATGTAGCACGACTCCCGTAGGCAGGAGTGTACAGAAAAATGAAATAACAATAAAAAAATGCAACTGAGCTGCCTGACTTGCTTCTTTGCATGATCTTATTACTAGCGCAAGACGGATGAACCGGCGAGACGGAAACATTATAAAAATCTAATTTTTTGTTTAGCTTCTTTCGTTTTCTGAAAATTATGCCCGTTCGGCGTGTCTCAAGCAACGAGCTTCGCTTGCGGAAAACTTAAGCTCGTCCTGGAGGATCCCATTTGATAAATTATCACATGAATGACGCGTGTTGCTCGTTTATGAGATAAGAAGAAAAGGAAAAACTAACCGGCGCACAGTCTTCCAAATGGCCGTAAAGTGCACTGCCTAATAATCCCGATGCACGAGAGTTATTATTCACGCAGGTAAAGGCTGCACGTTAAATAAAATTTGGAAGCCGAGAACTCGAGCAATCTTCAAGAGTGTCCAGGATTAAATCTGCATCGCATTTAGCTTATTTTAACAATGCGGGTTGTCTCCTTTTCCTACCTATAGTGCTGATGCCATGATAATTTTCCTCACGGGTAGTTATTGCGTAGCCCGCAGAGGAACTACGGAGACAATGAATAGTATAAAAAAAAACCCATATCAGTATTCTTAGAAGTAAGTAGTTTGAAGAAAATACGAATGGCATATTGCCATTGTTGCAGCATCTTTAATTTATCGTGAAAGGATTTGCTCTCGAGAGAAATGCAAATGTAGACTATGTTAGTGTTCGTCATCCCAAGTTAATTAATAATACAAAAATAAAGAAAAACACTATAAGCAAATGTTCATAAGAAATATACAAACACGAGCATCTCCCGAGTACGAAGCTTATTTATTCGCGGGAAAATAAGGGCAGAAATATTCAAACTCATACAGAATATACTGCAGTAGCATTAGAGTTTATTTCATCGCATAATCTTATAATGAGGCACCATTGGTTCGCACAGACGAAAACCAGCGTAAGGAACGTTCCCGTTCGAGTGAACTGCACGTATCTGTCCTCAACTTAGGCAGGCTTAATAGTATCACTCTTGAAATTTGAATTTTACCTCAATGTGCTGCACCTTCCACCGATGATCTCAACGACGAAGACATACGTGTCCTCGCCGCGTTGAGGTCAGCGATAAGGACAACACGTACACACCTCGACGGAATGTCAAACCTATCAGCTCGAAGCGCAGGGTAAGTTCTAGATACCTTTGAGCCAGTCCTTGCATACCTCAGGGATCCAGTCATGGATGATGCATTATATCATGATCATGGATTCCAGGCTACTTCATCTAAGACCGTCGCAGTCGTAACATGAAACAGTTCTCAGTTTGTGACCTTCTGGATTTGAGCGGTGAACGTTGCTATGTGTGCGCGCCTATCACTTTTGTTCTTCCTACCTGTATTCCTTTCCTCCCATTTCCTTCCCTCTATGTAGGGTAGCAAACCGTGTACAGCCTGGTTAACCTCCTCGCCTTTTTTTTACCTTTCTTTCTCTCTCTCTCTTTCTGCTTGATGGTTCATTGTTCTAAGTGAGTGTTTCTCTATCTTTGCGTGTTCGACTGTTTATTCTTCTAGGCTGCTGCTTATAGGTGCGCGCACTCACGCAAGCCTGCACATGAATAGCGCACAAATTCTCCAGGTGCCATGTTCTCTCGTCGTACGTTGCTCCGTCTTGCCGGATCGCGTAAACAAGGCGATCAACCCCGGCACCTTTAGCGTTTGCCTCTGTTTCGCAGCAGAACGTTTGCATATCTTTCGTACTTCGCCGGAAAAAGAAAGAACACGCCCGGCACGGTTATTGAACTTCTCGATTAGGCTGCCTGAAAGAGGGATTGGGAAATATCGCACCGGATGCTGTGCCGATGTCTCGGCCATTTTCGCGTCGTTAAAAACGGCTCGCGCGGATGCAAAAAACAAACAACAAACAAAGAAAAAAAGCATAATTCGAGAGAAAGTTCAATGCCTCTTCTGAGCTCATGGAATAACGTCGTATATCTTCCACCCCTAGGCACGTTATTTGCACGCTCGCTTAGATAGTTGAGCAACGCTTAGCATACAGGATCTCTACTGCGCGCATTGCCCGCATGCCAAGCGGGAAAGCATATCGACAACGAGCGATATAAGGCGAACGAAAACAAGGATAATAAAATTGGAGCCGCATTCGGCAAGGTGTATGTGTATACAGGGGAGTGGCCAGAAATTTTTTTTCGGGTGGGTGGGAAGAGGAGGGGGGGGGGGGTTCAACCACCTCCTGCATCTATGTTCGGGTGTGTGCACGTGCGCGTGCATCCACATGGGAAATAAAAAATAATTCGGGTGGTTTGAGCCCCCCGGACCTAATTCCCCCAGAACCTAGCCCCCCCCCCCCCACCCCTCTGGCAACGCTAATATATATATACACGAACAAAAAGGAAGACACACTTCGAAAAACAGAATGGTCATTTCCCTCGGCCCTCGGCCGAAACGCAAAGAAACCATTCTGTTTTTATTCATATTGACCGGCGTCCAAGAAATTATTCCCTGCACACACACACACACACACACACACACACACACACACACACACACACACACACACACACACACACACACACACACACACACACACACACACACACTATATATATATATATATATATATATATATATATATATATATATATATATATATATATATATATATATATATATATTAGTGCCTCCGTTGGAACTACCTGCGGAACGCATGTACGCACGTATACAGGCCTGCCGGCTTTGAGCGCCGGGAGTGTTGAACAAGCTGATTGAGCAAATTCTGAACTTTGGCGTTGCGAATGAGGGCCACACAAGAGTAGTATACGTCGACCCGTCTAGACACGTTTTCAAGAAAAAAGGAAGGAAAGGGGGTGTCAACCTTGCGTTCTGACAACGCAATCCCGTCCCACAGAACTTCGCAAGAATCGTCGTGGCGCCAATTACGCAACCAACACACGCTATTTCGCGCGTGCGCAATGCCTCTTAGTGCCCGCGCACGTTTCTGCAGCGACTCACATGCAAAGGCCCAGGGATCTCCCACGCAACGCAGACGCGACTAGCTAAACCTTACAGCTGTATTGGTAGTTCTTTTAGCGACAGAGGGCTATCGCCTCGAAGTGAGTTGGAACTGTGTCCTAAATCACCTTCCGTTTGCGTAATCCTCCTCTTTCATGTTCCGTTTAGGTGGGGTTTGGTAGGGCCGGGACAACTGGTACCGCCACAAGAAAAGCCTCCGAGATCAAGGGGCGTTTCGCGACTTTTCCGCTAGGGGAAGAGCGCATGCGCCGTGGCGTCGTGAAAAAAGACTGTTACCTACCCACTCCCGCCTGTCGCTAGCATCTGCCAAGCAGCCTCGAAGGAGGAGGAAAGGAAGAAAAGGCAAGGAGGTCAACGAGACGCGCCTCCGGTTCGCTACCCTACACCGAGTGAAAATGATGAAGGAATTAAAAGAGAGAAGAGGGAATGAAGTACTATCGGGGTGCTGGTATAGTGGCATTCTCGCTCAGATACGGACCACGTGATGACCATGAACCTTCGTTGGTTTCAGCGAACAATCCCTAATTGCGGTTTTTGCCATGCCATTTTCGTGTTACACTTCGGTCCGCTCAGATGGAGAGCGTTTACGGTATTGACTGATTAATTGTATGACGTAGTTTAAGGCCTGAAAGCAACATAGCGTTCGAGAGAGGAAATTATTTATTTATTTATTTATTTATACATACTGTCAATCCCAGAGGGATTATAACAGGTGAACAATCAAAGACAGTGATTTAGTACAGTCAATAAAAAAAATAAAAAATAATAAAAATAAAAAATAATAATAGGAAATTAAAAAAAAAACATACAAGAACATTTTTTCAAAGTACAAACACATTGGCACTTTACTTAAACAAGAACAAAAAAGTTCACGTAACACCGTATTAGGTTTGCGAGGCTATCAAGTCGCCTTCTACTAGTTTTGAGAAAGTGGCTAAGGATGTGCTACTGGTAATGGAGGGGGACAGGCTATTCCGTACTCTGATCGCAAGCGGGAAGAACGAGAATTTGAAAGCATCTGTGTGATATTTGTAAGGGGCAAGGGTATGAGAGTATTTGTGGCGGGTAGTTCTAGCTGCGGATAGCTTGATGTAGCGGGACTTGTCTATGTTTAGCTGACTGTGTAACAGTTGGTACATTAGCTTTAAGCGTGCCAATGTCGCCCGGTTTTTTACGCTTAGTAGTCTAGCCTTCTTAAGCAATTCTGTAGGCGAATCTGTTCGATTAAATTTGTTAAAAATAACCCTAAGCGCTTTTCGTTGGACACCTTCGAGCTTGCTGGTTAGTTTTTTTGTGTACGGGAACCAGGCAGCGTTTGCGTACTCCAGGATGGGTCGAATAAGTGTATTATACGCCAGTAACTTTGTGTGTGGTGGTGCTTGCTGTAATCGCCTTTTTATAAATAACAGTCTTTTTAGCGCAGACGATGTGATGTAGTGAATATGAGCGTCCCATCGTAGGTCATGTGACAGAATGACCCCGAGATACTTATGTTTAGTGACTTTAGAAAGGGTAGCTGAATTGATGACGTAGTTGAATTCGGATGAATGCTTTTTTCTAGTTATAGATAAGAGCGCGGACTTTTTTTCGTTAATGTTCATTTGCCACTGACTGCACCAAGCTGAAACCGCTTCTAAGGCCATATTTAAGGCGATATGGTCCTCGTATGAGTTTATTTCTTTGTACAGGATGCAATCATCTGCAAATAACCTGCATCCAACACTAACAGATGAAGGCAGATCGTTTACAAAAAGTAAGAATAATACCGGCGCCAAAACGCTGCCTTGCGGTACGCCAGAGGTCACCGGTACAACTGACGATTGGACGTGGTTTATTTCCACGAACTGCGACCTGTCTGTAAGAAAGTTAGTAATCCAGTCAAGAATTTGGCCCTTGCCCAGAGTAAGTTGGAGTTTCAAGATGAGTTTGCTATGCGACACCCGAACAAATGCTTTCGAGAAATCCAGCAGAATAAGATCAATTTGTTTTTGATGATCGATGCTTAATGAGGCGTCATGGACCATTTCAATGAGTTGTGTTACTGTAGACATGCCCTGACGAAAGCCGTGTTGAAAAGGGGATAGTATTTTGTGTTCTTCAAGGTGTTCCGTTATGTGCTTTAAGATTATGTGTTCGAGCAGTTTACCAACCGTATACGTTAATGAGATGGGTCGATAATTGGAAGGTTCGTTTTTATTTCCGGACTTATGTATAGGAATCACTTTTGCTATTTTCCAATCCTTTGGTAGGGTGTGCAACGACAATGATCGGTTAAAAAGTAGGCAGAGGTATTTTGATATCCACTCGGCATATTTTTTTAAAAACGCGTTAGGTATGTTGTCCGGTCCGGAACTTTTTTTGTCATCCAACTTCAGTAGCAAGTTAAAGACTCCCGCTTCTGACACGAATAACTGCTTGATAGATTTCTCGTCTCTAGTTGCTACGCGAGGTTGTTTTCCGTCATCAATTGTGAAAATTGATTGGAAATAGCTATTTAATGCGTTTGCGGAATAGGCATTTTCTTCAGGCGTTTCTTGGGTCATTTTACGGACCTTGGGATTCATGTATTGAGGGTTCTAAATAAAGTTTGAGCGCTTAGAGTTCATTAACCTGCGGCCACAGGTAGGCGCACGAACAGTTTTGTCCTTCTGCGCTTAACGGGATGCGACCCGACGTGACGAGGAATCGAACCTGCGATCTTATGCTGAGTAGAAGAATCCCTCAACCACCAAACCACCATAAGGAGCGCGTTTTCATTCGTGAAATGCATGAAAAAATGCGGTGAAACGCGGAGGTGCTCACTGCACCCCCCTTAATCCCCGCACTTATTTTTAAATATGAAAGTAATAAAAACTATTGCAGAAAAATCTACATGATGGATAGGTTTAAGCAGAATGAAATTATGAAGCAAGAAACCGCAGCAACGTACATACATACATACATACATACATACATACATACATACATACATACATACATACATACATACATACATACATACATACATACATACATACATACATACATACATACATACATACATACATACATACATACATACAGACAGACAGACAGACAGACAGACAAAGAAGCAAACAAACTGGTGAAAAAGAAGTGAGGTGAACTGTGGTGAATGAGAAATTTTTATTTAATACACACACACACACAAACAGACAAACAAACAAACAAACAAACAGACAAACAAACAAACAAACAAACAAACAAACAAACAAACAAACAAACAAACAAACAAACAAACAAACAAACTCAGTCAGTGTAGAATGAGATCTCGCCTGAATGACATAGCGGCGAAGAGTGGATGCGAGCATACGTGCAATAAAAAAGCAGAGGACTTCTGACGTCATTACGCGAACTACGATATACGTGAGGTCGTTCTTTGCTAAAAACGCGATCGCGAAGTGCGGTGCCTCTGAAAGCGTGAGCAGTTTTCACAACCGTGCTGCATAGGGACTCTCTTTTGCACTCTGCTGATGAGACGAATTCCAGACACTCTTGTTGCAGCCAGGGGTCTGACTCTGTGGTCGTTACCGCTTGTGACAGGTCTTGCTGCTGATGTCGTAGCGCAGTTCGTCCTTGCGTTCTGTTATTTCGGCTCACTTACTGACTTTTTCCGATGTTCGACACAATTATTGAGCACAAAATAAAAGAGTAGTTAACATGGTAACCAAGGCGAAGAAAGAGAGAGGGAGAGAGACCGAAAAAAAATTGCATTTTCGCCAAAAGCCCGAATCAGTGAATGCGATAGAAACAGAAGGAAGGCTAGCAACTAACTCTTTTCGATCATAATGAGAACTAACAGACAATAATGCCAAGGAAAGTACGGGGGATGTAATTTGTGAAGTTATCTTTTCGTCCACTTTACTTTCTTCACAAATGTGCAGAAAGTAAAGTGGACGAAAAGATAACTTGCCGCCGGCAGGGACCGAACCTGCGACCTTCGAATAACGCGTCCGATGCTCTACCACTGAGCTACGGCGGCGGTCATCCTCCCGTCCACTTTATGGGGCATATATGGGCTTTTAAACGTGGGAGTGTCAGTCAGCGCCGATCGCAGCCATGGCGGCGAGTGTGGAACACTCTTTTTGTGCCTATTGGCGTCACGTAGCACGTGATCTTTTTTACGAGCCGGCAGCTGACCAATAATCCCTCGCATACTACCTGAAGGCATCAAGTCTGCCAGAACGAGACCCTCGCTGTGAATGAAGGAAAGAAGATGACTTTTAAGGGCTCGTCTTTTTCTTCGTTCGATCATATCTCACGTAACTCTACGAAAGGCTGATGTAAGGGAATACGGCCGCTCCAGGGAGCGAAGTGGTTTTCGTGCTGTCTGTCGTCTCCACGCGAAGTAAGCAAGTAAGCTGTTAGAGCGCAGCACGTACATGGCTAGGAGCCGTCTACTCATGTCTGTCGAGACAGCGCGCGCGACCATGCTTTTTTGATCAAAGTTCGCACTGGCTGGCCGAACTACGCAGCCCTCCCACCGTGCCGGCACCCCTTCATGCTCCTTCGCGTGACGGAGCCGACCGGCGCGCTTCACCCCTGCTTGAGCCGCGACGGTCTGCAGCCTCCCCAAGCTTTAGCTCGCACAAAGAACAAACGACGTGCGGAGCGTGTTATTGATTTGAACTGTATACGGAACATGACGGTGACGGCGAAAATTCGCCTCGAGTGGCCATATAATTGCTATCGCAATAATATGTATTGCCATATTTCTCCCTACGTCTATATTTATCGCTTGCTGCGCAATTGAAGTCAAGGTGTATGTCAACTCGCCCGCATCGTTACCCTGGTGCATGCTTTCGCGGCAGCGCGCCAAGCTTTTGGCACAATTGAACGAAGGAGATATAACTCACACGATGATGATGAAATAACTTTATTCGAAATCCGGCGATTGGAAGGCCCGGCCCTCGGGCCGCCTAGATGGCCGCTTGGAGCTGTTGCTCACGCGCGGCCTCCGCGACTCGCTGGACGGCCCAAAGTTGGTCTGGGTGTTCTGAACTGAGCAGCGCGGCCGACCACCGCGTGCGCAGGTCTCCCGGGGAGACTGCCATTTGATCTTGATATATTTGACATCCCCACAACATGTGTTGAAGGATGGCTCTAGAAGACTTGCATAGATTGCATGTATAGCTTGCGTATATATCGGGGTAGATATGTTCCCCAAACGTTTTTATTTGACCTGAAGGTTTCTCGCTCAGGAACACGCAGTTAGTGCGTTCGATTTGGGGATCACGCGATGCCGGTGTTCAACAGAATCGCGAAATGATCCATTCGGTATTGATTCCTGAAAATGTAGCAGCGTGGGCACGCTATAGTACAAATAGGAATCATAAAAGCAGTTGGACACATTCAGCACCTGCCTGGTGCGTGCGCATTTTTTCTTCATTTTGTGATGGACATTCGTTTGCACTGTTCTCCATTGCACATCATTAGCACGGCCATCGACAAACACATATGCTAAAGCAATGAAGTTGATGATGGGGACGCTATAGGTTCTTTATTTTAGGACAGACGTATTAGGGCAAATATAGTAGCTGCTGATAGCCCAAATTCGTTCCGAGGTAAACTTTGTTTATTCGAATATTTTTTTAGCGGTGCTTTGGTGTACGGTGCGTTCTATTCGTAACGGCTTGCGAACACTGACTGCATAGGAAAATGAGGGGTGCGTGACATCTTGTAGTATCGTTAAGGTGTATTCTTATGAGTGAGAGGGACAGGAAGGAAGAAAGGGAGAGAAGGGCGTGAGCGGACGCAGTGCTTGCTGTTCTTCGTTTGGGGAATTTTTAAAATCAGTAACACAGGAAAAAGAGAGAGTGATAAAAACAATTTAGAGCCCTTACACTGCTGTGCAGGTGGAAGCAAACGGCTGCGGCTGCACGTTCTGCGGCAGCAGCTTCGCGTCCTTTTCGCGCCCATTCCTGCTTCTGTGCAGGTTGGCACTCCTTCAAATTCTTGCTGTTGTTCTTCCGAGTGAACGACGCACCTTCGTCCTAGAGCGAGTCCAAAGGGCAACTGCTGATGACCGCGCGAAGGGGCACAACGGTTGGTGGGAAGTGCCGCCGCCGAGTATCGCGACACCCGTGAAAGAGGCATCGGCGGTGGCGAGGGGCGCCGAAAATTGTTGTTCTACGCGCCGTTTTGTCCGTGGACACCATCCACCAGAAGTTCGCCATATACAGTAAAAACAATCCTCTCGAACATTTGTAGAAACATATCGCGGCTCAGATCGCTCGACTTCAGCAACTATGATTGCACTTGAACATTTCTTTACGGGAAGCGCCGACTCATGTTCAGATTGTTAAAATGGATTTTTCCCCCTAAGGAGGACATTACCAGGTGTCTTAACGTTATCTGCAACCTAACGCAAACTCATATTTTAATAATGTTACCGGGAGATCCTGACACTCGCAAGATACGCGCAGGAATATGAGTGCCGAGGGGCGACATTTTGCGCAGTTCAGGGTGCTTTCAACCTCTAAAACGTTGGGAAGGCTATTTCCCAACGCAGTGAATGAAACGTCGTGATTCCTCTCAGTATTATAAGTAACAAAGAAAATGTATGTTTCAGAAAAGCAGGGGCAGCACGTGGTACTAGTATACGCAAACATCGGGCATTGCACCCTCCAAAGCAACCAACGGCAGAGGGGAATGCCTTCTTCCTAACAGCCCATGCTAACTTATTGGGCACCACCGATAAGGTGCCAGTGTAGCCAGCTGTCAGACACCAAGTAGCATGAACAGAGCAAGCGAAATGCAGAGAGAGAAAAACAGAGAAAGAGTAGGAAAAAAAGCAAGAGAGAAAGTATCAAGAGGGCAGGAAAAACCCGAGTGCACTCCCGCAGTATCGCGAATTCCCGCGGCATCCCTCTCGTTTTCCTCACTGACTTACACAGCTACGCCAGAGCACAACTAACCATTAGGCGACGAGAAATGCATCGCAGAGGGCGACACAGGGGGGCAGCCAGGACTGGCTGGCTTCTAGCCCCCGGTGCCGGTTCAATCTCGCAGACCACGTGCCACGTTGACCACCTTCTTCCTCTCGAGGCCTCCGTCCGTCCCGGCTCGCCATCGCATTCGTTCGTTTGTTCGGCACTTTCGGCTTCCCCACACAAGCGCCAAGACCTGCAGGCAAGCGTGCGGAACGGCCGGCGCAGCACGAGCATCTGGTCCCAGATACGAGGTCACTGGTATAGTGCGCCGTATGGAAGGGCGTTGGGAAAAGAGTGTCGGGGATCGAGTGAGGAAACCCTTTTTTCCCACCGGCCGCGGGGAAACAGTGACGCCGAAGCACGTTATCGACCGCGCTGCTGCTACGGCTTGCTTCGTTGCGTAACAGGTCAGAGGAAACGCTGCGGAGGCGGGGAGTGGGTGGGTGCGAGGCTAAAGAGAAAGCTAACAGTGTTTCAGCCCTCTCCCCTTCCTTCGAGATCTTTACCCTGGAGTCAGACTGGTGGCTTCTGTGTACAAGGACGCCGAAACATTGCTGGCCCGTCGTCGAAGCGAGTGCATGCTTGTCTATCTCGGGTCTTTGTTTGTCGGGACTCTAGTTTTATGCTTTGCCCGCCGAAGAATGAGTGCCCGCGTTCTCTGTTCACAGGATTTCCCGCGGGACCTGCCGCCGCGCAGCATTCAGGGCGCTCGGATTTGTTTGGCAAGAGAGACTGCCCTCGGCGGTATTGCGACAGTGTAGTGCGGTTTCGGAAAAAAATAGTTCGTGTGGTCGGTTGCAAAGCCTTCTGGGGAGTGATGGATGCGCTGATCATTGGAGTACTTGTTTTAAAGTGTAGCGGCAGTGTGTTCGAGCGATCGAAGCTTCGGGATGTGTAATGTTTAGATGCATCACGCGTGCGCTAGGCTGCGTGGTAAGATTGACGGAAGTATTGCACGACAGCAGACTTTATAGATTAGATATATTTTAGTATGAGCATCCTTGTTTTCCATTCGGAATCACGATACACCCGAGTTCAAGAAATCAATGAAAATATTATGAGTAGTTGACCCGAGAAACTTGAACCCACGAATCACTAAATATGCATAAGTGGTTGCACTCGACGAATGTACGATAGATCACCGCATCGGGCAAGGTTCTGCGTCAGGCAATGACGAAAACTTCCCGTTAAAACAAAAACGTGACGGTGAGTATGTTACAAGCGTTTGACTTGCCAAAGGGAATGAGTAGCGACATCCTCCTCAAGTATAGGAATGAATAACAATTCCCGATTCCTAAACCAACACCCAACCATACTTCATTTAATGCAGGATGGAACATCATCTACATCATTTAAAAAAATAACGAGAGAACTCCTAATTGAAGAACGCGATGATTTTCTTGATCGTTAACATCTTGAAATTATACGAGGGCGGTCCGATAAGTACTTAGCCTCACCGCGAGAGCGCGAGTCTATCGCATGAGACATATACTGACGTTAAGTACGCTCTCTTAGAGGGACACATGCGAAGGTCCAGTCGAATCGGGCTTGCGGTTTTGTTTTGGCTGCTTGAGGAAGCAGGTGATGTTCGTGTGTCCGTTAAAAATGGAAAAAGAGCAATATCGGTCGGTGATTCAATTTTTGTTTTTGGAAGGGAAATCGTGCAGCAGAATGAAAGAGCAACTGGATGCCATCTACGGTGAGTCTTCTCCTTCGATGGCAACCGTAAAAAATTGGTTCGATGAGTTTAAACATGGTCGCACGTCGGTTTTTGATGAGCCTCGCCCAGGGGCCCCGCAAACGGCTACCACGGCCGATAACGTGGCAAAAATCCACGACCTCGTATTGGCAGACCGCCGACTGAAGGTGCGCGAGATAGCTGAGACAGTAGGCATCTCAAAAGACCGCGTGGGTCATATCCTGCATGAAATTTTGGGCATGAGAAAGCTGTCGGCGCGATGGGTGCCGCATTTGCTCACTCCGGACAACAAGCGCGTCCGTGAGACCACTTCAGAGCAGTGTTTGAAGCTGTTTAAGCATAATCCGAAGGAGTTCTTGCGCCGTTTTGTGAGCGTCGATGAAACATGGATCCACTGGTACACACCAGAGACCAAAGAACAGTCGAAACAATGGACTGCACACGGAAAACCTGCTCCGTAGAAGGCGAAGACTGTCGCATTGGCCGGAAAGGTGATGGCCACCATTTTCTGGGATTCTCAAGGTGGGATCCTTGTCAACTTCCTTGAGAAGGGCAAAACGGTGACAGGACCCTACTACGCTGAATTACTGGGCTGATTCGACGCCGAATTGCGAAAAAAACGGCGACATTTGGTGAAGAAAAAGGTGCTCTTCCACCATGACAATGCGCCAGCTCACAGCTGCGCCGTCGCCATGGCTAGGTTGTTCGAACTAGGCTTCGAAATGGTGCCCCATCCAGCGTATTTTCCACATTTGGCCCCGAGTGATTTCTTCTTGTGTCCCAACTTGAAAAAATCACTCGCCGGACAAAAATGTGAGTCGAATGAAGAAGTTATCGCCGCCACAGAAGCCTACTTTGCAGCTCAGGAGAAAACGTATTTTTCTGACGGGATCGAGAAGTTGGAGGATCGCTGGATCAAGTGTATAGAGTTGAAAGGGGACTACGTTGAGAAATAAATCGACACCATTCCAAAATTTTCGTTTTTCTTTTGAAGGCTAAGTACTTATCGGACCGCCCTCGTAGATGTCTTGTATTTTTTACACCTTGTTCATTATGGCATTGTGATTGTTTATTACATTACTATTTATTATATGTAAGAGTCAGTAGATAATACCTCTTTCTGTTACTCGTGATGTGCCTTTGCCGGAGCTAATCGAGGAGGCCACGCTTCAGCAGTGCTGTTGTTGCAGGTAACGCGGCATACCGAAAGTGCTATTTACGTTCACTTTTGAGAACTCAAATCGCTTCTCGAATTCAGTAGGGATAAAACTGTCCTTACACGCTGCAAGGCCATTTTTCTTCAAAAGTGCTTCAGCTTAATTCCCTTCAGCCAACTTCGGCGCTTCACTGCTCCTCAGGGATGTTAACCCCGCGAAGAAGGCTCGACACCATTCCACATGAAGTGATAAGCATTCGTTGAACACGAATTGTGGCTGGAGCCAATGTTCGGGCCAGCAACAACTTCGTAACCTTGCCACAGACGTCACTTTGCGACTTACCGCATACCAATCTTTAAAGAACATGTATATGGTTAAATATGCATCAATTTGCAATGGTTGCACCGCCACGGTGGTCTAGTGGTTATGGCGCTCGACTGCTGACCCGAAGTTCGCGGGATCGAATCCCGGCCGCGGCGGCTGCATTTTCGATGGAGGCGAAAATGTTTGAGGCCCGTGTACTTAGATTTAGCTGCACGTTAAAGAACCCCAGGTGGTCGAAATTTCCGGAGCCCTCCATTACGGCGTCTTCATAATCATATCGTGGTTTTGGGACGTTAAACCCCAGATATTATTATTATTATTATTATTATTATTATTATTATTATTATTATTATTATTATTATTATTAATTTGCAATGGTTACTCAAGCGGGCGGAGTCTGATTGCCTCGATATTTTCCAACAAAGTACGAGTGCATGAAAACTTTAGGAATATAAAGCTTAATCGATAACGCCACACGAACGTTCGCAGCCATAGATCACGAAGGTTAGGCAAAACCGCGCTTACAGTATCTGAGCGATCGCAGCGTCAAAGTTTCCCGCCGGTAAAGTTTCTTAGAAACTGTATGGCTCAACTAAAACAAAAAAAAAAACACCGTCTTTTATCGCGTGTCGGGCCTCGGTTGCGCGGTAGCAACGTAGCTAATTTCTTACGGTGAGGCAGCTGACGCAATCGCCTCCTCCGGGAGCCAGGAATTCTGCGAATGGCCTGCGCACGTATGCGTGTACGGGTGCTATCTCGGGTACGAGAAAGAAAGAATGAATGCATTGGCGCAATAAATCGCGAAGTTTAGCCATTTTTGTTCACGATGAGCCGCGATAGAACACTGCCGCGTAGCTAGCCGAAGACACGCGCTCAAATGAGATTGCGTATTTCCTCGAGCTGCGGTCGTACATATATACTCTGTACTATGCACTGTTACAAAACGGGTCTTCGCGATGGAGGAGGGCATGGCTGACGAGCTTTATTTGTTTATTTAGTTACTCATTTTTTCTCCTCGGTAGCTCAGGAGAGCAGAGAGCGCGTTTGCGGGCGTACGACTTCGTTTTCGCAGACCACCTAACACAGAAGCGAGACAGATAGCTCGCGTCGCGCGGGGTAATACGTGAATATTTAATATATTCCCGTCGAAAGTTGCGTAATATGGTCGCTCCTCGAAGAATACGAAGCACTTTCCTGTTTCTTTCTTGTTTTTTTGTGTTTTCGTCGATTTCTTTATCGCTTTTCTCTTTTTATTTTCCTTTCTTTCTCTTTCTCTTTATTATTATCATTTCTTTTCACACGACGTTCTGCAGTGCGGACGGAGAGCTCGCGTGCACCCCGCTGTCATACGGCGTTGCGCCAGCGCCAGCCCTGGAGAGTGATAAATTATGAAGCGAGAGCTAAACGAGGTTTTCCGGAGACTAAAAGCGTACGAAGCGCCGGGCCCGAATTAAAGTTTTAAGGTCGAACAAGTCGCTTCGTATTGGGTGCATCGTAGCTTATATAATGGACACTTTGTTTCTATCTTTCTTCGTCTTGGCCGCTGAAGTGCTCGACGAAGTAACTTCCTTCGCACGGCTGCACAACTGATCTAGTTAAATTGGGCTAGAGACGAAGTATTGGCCTCGAGGCCCACCACTGGAAACGTCGGCGCCACCGTCGGCGTGACGTGCTTGGCAGGATCACGTGGCGTCAGCGGCCGCGTCGGCTGCTTGTGGCGCACTGCCGCGTGCTTTGATAACGAGTTTCAAGTCCCATATGCGCTGCGGTCTGTTCAAATTCGGAAGTTTTCTCGCATTTTCTACTCATTTGAAACCATTGTAATAGAGTGGCTGCCTCCGAAGGCGACGAACATGATGCTCTACTGTTCGGTGCCGCAGTGCCGCGCTTACGCAACGGAGCCCAGTGTCAGCCTGCACGGGTAACCGCAGGACAATAAACTGCGTGAAGCATGGGTTGTAAAGCTAAGAACCGGCAAGTAGCCATCGGCTACGAGTATTGTGTGCAACAAGCACTTACGCGAGGAAGACTTTCGTTACTGCGTCGGTCCTGCGATGTTCGGTGAGTAGCAGACAGCACGCACTGAGACGATGGCTCGCGCGCGCTTCCCGCCGGCAAATGATGCTTATCTGCCACAGGACAGAAAAGGCGCTACCTTTTACCACGTGTGATGCCATCTCAGAACCCTCCCGTGCGACCTCTTGATCGTCAGCCCCGTGCTCAGCGTCCACAAAATTGGCTGCAGGTGCACAAGTCATTGTTTAGATACGTTTAATGAAAAAACTCACAGGGTCCCTTATGCATTCGCTAAAGATGACTAGAAGGCGAGAGCCATCTTCTTCTTCTTGTCAGTCGATGTATTGATTCTCCCGCGCCCCTTTCCAAAAGCGTTCTGCAACTAACGCGGTTTTGCACGGCCTCCGTGACCGTTCACGGAGGCAATGCAAAGCGACCATGACGTGTGAATACGTCATCATGCGACGTCACGTTATGTGACATCACAATGACGCTACATATTTTGGCAATCTGTGACGTCATGATGACGTCATATGGTGACACCATAACGTGACGATTATTTTTTGCATCACTCGTGTTGACGCCGCCGACGCGGGACGCCGACGGGCAATCTTCCTATTTGATGAGGCATCTAGGGATTTCGCCTTCATAAAGTGCATAAATTTTGCATTGCTTCATGAGCTACATAAGTTTTGCATTGCCTCTGTGATCGGCCCACCAATCACGGAGGCATGCAAAGGGACCATGTCGTGTGAATACGTCATCACGTGACATCTCGTTATGTCACGTCATGGTGATGTCGTAATGAAGTTACAAATTTAGGAGATCTGTGACGTCATAATGACGTCATATGGTGACGTAATCACGTGACGATTATTTTTTGCGTCACTCGTCTCGACGCCGCCGACGGTAAATCTTCCCGTTTTAAGAGGCATCTAAGGCTTTCGCCTTCATAAGCTACGCGACGTTTGCTGGTGGACTAGCGTGGGTCAAATGCTGCGGCTGTGTGCTGCATTTATGTTGGCAATAACATTTTTTCAGTCGAGCTTGGGTTGCCCTTACGCAAACACAATGTGCTAAAAAGTCGAAATTTATTTGTGCCACTCTCAAACTCAGGTTGGGCCTCTCCAACCCCATGTATTTTCTTGGAGCCTCATTTATTTACGTGGAAAAGATGCCTCCCTGTTGGCGTTAGACACGACACTGCTGCCAGAATTGCTGGGGTACTCGCCAAATAATTACTATCCTGTTTTGCGGCTGCTGGTTGCTGCAATAACTCCTTTTTGATTCACCGCTATTTCGAGTTCGTGTGGGTCCTAGTTCACAGCCGACGTTTGCAGAACAAGTCTGGCGAACGTTACTGTATTTTCTTTTTTTTTTCCTTGGCGTTGCATGCTACTATATGCTCGGTCTCGTAGACTGCTTCTCCTTCCACCAGCAATCTCGAAGTGGTGAAGCTTTGGTCTATGAATTTGTTGATGACAGAGAGCGGCAAGTTCACTGGAATGCAAAGGGATCGATAATTAAGGAGCATTAAAAAAAGGCGTCGCATTTGCTCACGTTTTACGTGAGCACCAAACGAAACGAATGCACTGAATAAAGAAGCAGATGCAGCGGCATTTGCCCGCTCAGAAGACCGATCAATACGCAGTGCGAGACAACTTGTCAAATGACATAGAAACGTACCCGAATTTAGACCGAAACGAAAAAAAAAAACCCTGAATCGTCGGGACGGCACATCACAAAGTTGCCATGCGCACCGAAGCCGTAGTTGTAACGAAACTGTTTTTGAACTGCTCTGATAGCGTCCGCGCAACAGTAGTTGTTTGTGTACTCACAAATTCTCATATTTTGCGGGCTAAAGTTCACAGCGCGGTGCCAAAACGCGCTCGTAGCAAAAGCGAAACCATCAGTACGAACATACATGCAGATGCTCATACATGCAGAGGCACCGTCAGTCGTCGCGAACCCGTGCGATCGCTGGCATGAGGCTCCTTTCTGTTATGCTCCGTTTGGCTATACAGGCAGTCTACTCTAACGAGATATTTGACATAGTTTGCACTCAGCGAGTGACTACCTTTCACGCAAGAGGCCGGTTCAGGGGTCTCCAACGCGGTGACCGCGTGAAGCGGGTGCTCGGTTTTCTCCAAAGAGACAGCGACTGCAGACTATCTTGTGCTTTCAGTTCGTCGAAAATGATTATTTTGACAGTAAAGAACACAGTTCCTTTCGAAAGTACTTAGAGAAATGCCCTGGAGGGCTTCCGCGAGGTGTTTTTGTAGAGTGCCGACAGCAAAACCTATGGGGAGCGCGCCGGCAGTATCCTACCTAGCACGCAATCGAGGCACGTCCGATAGAGGGCGACTCCGTAACTCCTCGCGGCCAAAGCATGCCGTAGTGAATGGCTCTGCAAATATGTATCATTTGGCGTTATTTAACGTGCACTGACCTTGTACAATACACGGGCCCCTTCATTTCGTCTCCGCCCAAATGCGGCGGCGCTGTCGGGATCGAACCCGCGACCTTCGAGTCAGCAGCCGAGCAGCGTAACTACGGTATCACCGAGGGACGGTGATAACACCATCACGGGCGTAAGTCGCCTGGCTAGAGCACCGTGCGCTTGAACGGGTCAGTAACGTGTGTGCGTTTGCAGATAATACAAATAAGGTAGAATTTCTGGGGAATATGGAAGCTTGATTCGAAGAGAAATCCTTGAAACACGGGATGTCGCTGAAGCCCTCTGTTATGTCTGGATCTGGAGTTCATCATGACAGACGCCACTGTGCATGGACCTGTCGATCAGAAAGCTTTACCCAGGGGTTCGGCGCTTAGACGGGGACGCTGTACCCCGCATTTTCCTGGAAGGTGTTTATGCACCTGTGATCGGGCGAGTGAGGCGGTCTCATGAAGACGTTCTCATCGAGCCAGAGCACGCCTTCACCTGAACGCAGACATCAACGTTTGCAGCTGATCGAGACAGCTGCCGCCATCTTCTCCGAAGCCAACGACCCCTACCCGAATTCTACCTCTTCGCCGTGGGTTCTCGGGATCTTGTCGCCAAAGCGTGGGACTCGGACGTTGGCACTGTGTCGTGCAGTTGCGGGCCCCCATTCGACATCGATCTCGACCATGCTCCCCAAGGATGTTTCGAGTGGCCCACTTCACCCTTTCTGGTGGGCGGAGCACTGAGACAGCAAGATACCGCATTGGCGGGAGCTTCTGTCATCGCTTGCCGTGTGTCTCAGGGTTAGGAGGCGCGGGGCTTTTTGTACAAAATGCCGAAGGCTTTTTGCTAGGGGTGTGCGAATGTCAAATTTTTCGAATACGAATCGAATACGAATATCCACCTTCGAATTTCGAATCGAATATCGAATATCAAAGAAAAAATGCCTCCACAGTAACGATATTTTATTTAACATGTAGCTATTTGAAAAAAAAAAAAAAACATTAACAGCCCGACTGGCAACAAAACATACACTGCTATCTCCAGAACACAATGTCCAGGCTAGCACAATGCACATCACAACACAAGCAAATATCACGGCACAATGAAAGTAATGACTACATGTTATCATGAAGAAATATGAGTTGCTCCACATGATCAGGCAGCAGGCGCTTCCTTGTAACAGAGACAACCCCCACCCCTGCCACTGAAAAGGCACGCTCGCTTGGAACAGAAGTGGCTGGTATAGGGAGTTACACGGGGCAAAGCTTTGTCAGACTGAGGTATCTGAAGGTGCCTACAGTCCGCCACCAGTCACGTGGGTCACTGTCTTTCTTCAGAAGTGGTCCCGCATAGTGAACGAGCGGTAGTGCGGCACGTTACGGCCGCATAATATTGAAAATGTACGGTTACATGATCGCCAACAGCGCTGCACGTCGGAGACGCACCAGCAATATATCATACGTATTGGGGCGCTCGTCGCAGGCAGATATCGTGCCTCCGTGTAATTACGATGTTTATCGCTCCTCTCGGCAACGGTTTTAGCGATACGAACGCAGTAGAAATGTGGAAGACGAGTTATTTTATACATGATAATCGAATGGCATATTCGAATTTTTCGAATATTCGAAGTTATCGAATATTCGAAACTTTTCGAATATTCGAAGTTATCGAATATTCGAAACTTTTCGAATACACGATTTTCGATTCGAATACGAATATTTCGAACGTAATATTCGACGAATATTCGAAACTTTCGAATATTCGCACACCCCTACTTTTTGCACAAAATGCTCTCTCTCCTGCAACTATGTAAATAAACCTCTGTTCTCTCTTAAGAACGCTTTTGCTCTCTGGAAAAGGTTTGCGATGGGTCCGACGACGGGGGCCAGCTGCCGATGACGAGACCCGCCAGAGCCGCGACTCGTAACAACTGGTGGCGGCGGTGGGGTGGTGCTAACCCTGGGTCCCAACACCCCGTTTCGACAAGCGGTTTTGTCTTCTTCAAGGCAGCTGCTGCCTTGAAGAAGACAAGACCGCTGGTCGAAACGTTGGTTCCAGTGACACCCAGTGTTCCAACGATTTCTCGTGGCTTTACAACTAATAGTCCTTTAAGCGATACGCGTGAATAAGAACGGATGGGCAGTGGGGTTCTGCATCTTCAGGGCTAAGTAATATTTTTCAAAATTGGATAGCGCGAAATCTGCAAGGACTACGAAGGGACACAGATGTACAGGACAGGCGCTACTCGCAACTACGCTTTATTCAGAAAAGTCTCCCTAGATATATACACAGCCGAGTGGCGCGCGCAGACGCAATGCACATGACAGTCAACAACGCTAATCAGGATCGGGAGAGCAAAGCATATTCACATCATAAGCAAGTTTCTAAGAACAGTTTTTCCTTACTGCGCTGAACAACAGAAGTGTCACTGATACAATCACCTTCTGGCACTTCTGTTGTTCTGCGCAGTAAGGAAAAACTGTTCTTAGAAACTTGGTTATGATGTGAATATGTTAAGCTAAGTAATATTGTATATAGCTACCCCCCCCCCCCCCCCACCCTCTTCTCTATTTCTGGCCCTGCCCTTGTGCGGTGGCCAGAAGTAGCCATGTAGTAGCTTGACGCAGCAACCTTGTGCAATATTATGTATATTATGCCTCAAACGTTCGACCAGAAAAATGATCTCTTACCCCACATGGAGATCCGCAAGTACACGTGTGTGATTGCGCTCTTTGAAATTTACAGATCGTTCCGTATAGCGTATTTATATGGAATGACACACTCAAAAACTTTCGCAATATATGTACATGTAATGTATTTTTCTTAAGAAATTTAAATAAAAGACCAAGTTCTTCGTACCTGCAAATCAGAGCAAAGTTCTGCGAATATATCCATCCCCGAATCTCGCGACTAATAAATGAGCACGGCTGAACTTTGCGCAACGGCTCCTCTTCCGATTAAAATGCAATATCGTTTTCCTTCGCATTAACGAAGATCCAGGTCCGTTATTCGAGCGATATTACTGTTTTTTCCTATATCCTTTGGTGTCGCAACGTTATAATAGGGCAGTCACATTAAAAACATTTTAGAGCCGAAATCGACGACGACGCCGTTATAAGTGTTCATCGTTCTAACAACAAAATTTCCACTCAATTACGTCGTTCCCCTTCGTCGTTTCTGAGATTCTTGCGAAACGCGAAGCGCGCGAGATGGGGGTGTGTGGGATACGGGAGACACGGGAAGAAATTCTCGAACAATGCGCCGCTCATTACTTTGATGCCTAGTGACTGAATAAGTATTATAGCGGGAGTCTGTCGCTCCAAGAGCTCGGCGCAGACGGCGGTGGGGAGAGGCTTTGCTGCAAAGCTCTTGTTCTTCTAGCGTTATTGCCTTCTTGCTTCACCGCCCACCCAACTCTCCTTCCCGCCTTATTCTCTTGTTTTGTGACCACGCTAGTGACCTTTGAGAAAAGTGCCGCGCAACTCAAGCAGCGGCGACTGGACGACATAAACGGGCAGATGACGACAAGAAAATCCCGCGTCGTTAAATCCACTTCAAAGCGAAAGCGAGGAGACAGAGAGAGTGAGAAAGAAAGAAAGATAAAGAGAGAGAGAGATGAGAAGGGATGAAAAGGGCAGTGGCCATAAAGTCCGCCTCCCCTTTTGCTTATAGTACCTCCACAAGGGCAGCTATTTCGCGAAGTAATAAGAGCTTTAGAAGGCCTTGCAGGCAGCTACTAGAAAGTACTTTCCTCTTCGTTTGTTTATTTATAATTTTATTTCTCCAGCGACCATTTTTCGACTTTCTGCCGGTCAGGCCTGTGACAAAGTGGCATTTATTCGAGTGGAACGCTTCCACTCTTGTTTTTTTTTTTTTCTTTTCTAGTGTCGCGCAATGGGTATTTTTCAGCGGACATGTCGGCTTAACGCTGAGGTTTCTGCGTTTTCTTCGTCCATTTGTGCAAGGGTCATTGCCGTGATCGTGGAACACGCAGATGGCCGCTCTATAGGGGTTAGGTAGCGCAGCTGGGGATCGCTTTGCGCGGACTCCGGTTCCCTGGTGTGTGGCGCAACTCGTACTGAAGAACAGTCGAGATCAGAGAGAGAGAGATGATAGCCGGTGCAATCGTTGGTCAGCGACGAGCCGGCGTGGGCGGTTATGGATGAAGGACGTGGGCGCGCAGCGCGGAATGAATTACGATTGCGGGATAATGAATTGTTTCCGCTCCCCTTCGCTTTGCTGCAGAATTCAAAAAAAGAGTCATGTATAGCTTTCCGTAAAGGAAGAGACCAGAATTCGGTAATAGATGAGAAACAGTACAGCCTCGCTCGGAGGAAACGCTTCTGAAGCGCCGTCCACTCGGGCGATGAGTGGACGTACGTCGACGACGACAACACTGACGTCTGAAGTGACGCCGAATGCAACGACGACAATGAATTTTGTAACGGAGAAGATGATGGCGGGAAGGTTCTTACGTAACAGACCAGCGACTCCATTAATGGAAGAAAAATGCAATTTTTTTTCCCCCGCGACTAGAGAGAGAGAGAAGAGGGAGAAAGGAAAGACAGGGAGGTTAACCAGAAGCAGTCTCCGGTTTGCTACCCTGCACGTGGGAAGGGAAAGGGGATGTAAAGGAATGAAAGAGAAGAAGAAGAAGAGTTTGTGACGACAGCACGCGACAAAATACTACAACAACAATAAAAAACAAACAAACAAAACGAAGTCATAACAGCAGTCCAAGTACTACACAGCGACTACACCTGAACAAGATAAAATAAGGTCACAATGAAAGGTAAAAAATAGCGCAAGCACAGGAACACACTAAAGAAACGGACCACATGAGCACTGTGTCGTTTGTTCGTTACGTAGCCCGAAAATTGTTTTGGGGGGTGGAGGGGGGGGGGGGGCACCTTCCTGCCTCTGGCTACGCCCCTGCTGTGTTAGCACTGTTTTTTACCTTCCACCATGAACAATATCTGACTAGCTCAATTTGCAGTCCTAATTCATGGTCATAATTCTTGTTAACAGGACATTTACAGTTGAAATGTCTTTTTAACAGTTACAGACGCAAAAGAATGGAGGCGAGGGCAGGTAAATAAGAAATGCGCTTTAATAGCAAACAACTTTTTAAAAGTGCGGAGCACTTGAGGGGCCAGAGCTGTCGTATGCTGTCGTTGTTTCATGTAGCTTGGCGTAACTCTGGCAAAAACACGTATAGCATAGCCATCTGTAGCATTTTGAGTACGCGCTCGCGCCATGGAGAAGGCTTCATCCTTTTGTTCTTCGAGAGCCTTGATGATGATATCAAGTGCGGAGCACTTTAGGGGTCCGGGTTGTCGTATGCTGTCGTCGCTTGGCGTAACGCAGGCAAAACCACGTATAAAAATAGAAAAAAAAGAGGATGCAAGCGAGAAATAGAAAAAGAGCGAGAAAGAAAGGGAGAAATAGGAAGAAAAATAAAAATAAATAGAAATAAAGAGAGAAAGAAAGACACAGATAACTGGAAAAGAGAAAAAGAAAGAAAGAGAGGAGGAGAGAAATATAAAACCGAAGAGAAACAAAGAAGGCTGCCCAGTTCCGCACTTCCTTCAGGCTTGACACCACAAGTGTGAAGCCGTTTTACTTATTATTATTTTTTGTTATTGTAGCTTCAGCGTTGCCTTAAGGCATAGGCCATAGAGTACACACTAAAACGCTCCTGATTCAAGATTTTTGTCCTTTGTTGCTCCTTTGGAGAGTAACAGTGAATTCGTACAGGCGACCGCTGCCAAAATTTATACGATTGACATACGTTCCACATCGCTTCACTGCAACACTTGGTAAAGTGCGGTTAATAAAGAAGTTTTCGCAGCGCACATGAACACACGAGGTCGATAAAACAGTGTATACATGTATATCAATTAATGCAGAATTAGCTGCACTGTCTCATCTTAATCTTTAGGTCAACTTCGAAGCGCTACTTTTTCGGTATATATATGTGTATACGGTCGTGAGCAAACAGGCGGAGTGTGCCCACTCTGGTCTCGAGTACTCACTTCCTAGGAACAGGGGCTATATAAAGACGGTTATTTAAGCTCTGTACAACAGATGTTCCAATTCGCATCACGAGCATGACATCCTGGCTATTCCAGTTTTACACAAGTGCAAGCGAAGGAATTAGAGCGGTAAGATGGAACAGGAATTATACGATTGGCGATGTCTGTAGGGTTCCAATATAACGAACGCTTGCTTTATTCTAAGATGAAATAACCGAAGTTCAGATGTCTACGTTGTGGTGGTGCGCTGTAGTTACTGGCGCATCTGCATACTTGCGATCGATGCCGAATAGTTGTGCTCCGCCTGAATATCTCACGGGCGCATTTACTACAGGGAAATAAAAACAGTGCCTCTTATAAACGTAAGAAGGCGCGAAATTCCTTACTGAATATAGTGCAACCCCTCTGCAAGGACTAGCTATTGCAGACACGCATGTGGAATGCCTTCTTTGTCTCGGTTCTTGGAAAGAACGCGTAGAATGTATACCCCTCTGTCACCGGAGTATAGTTTGGACACGACCGCTGAAACAGTTCAATTCTTCTGGTCTCATTGCATGGCCAGCAGTACCCGCCGTCTTGAATACATACGTCCGGCATTGCTGACGTAGCCTATCTCTATTCCGGAGGCAAGGAAAATAAATTTTAAGGTCCTGTATAATACAAAAAAATAAGACAAAAGTAGAACCCCGAACGTTAAATTTCACTAATTTTTCGGATTTTTCCGCAATCGGCAGAATTCGATGCCGTCACAGGTTGAAGCTACTCCCGATTCTAAATGCGTTCTAGGAAACCAAAAAAAGGCCGTTGAAACGTTGCCTGAATACTTGGTGAAAATAACACACTTACAGTCGCTCGGCACCCGTAACAACGGTGCGAGAATACACCCGTAGCTTTCTATTCGTTGTCACAGAAGATATTCGCTAGTGTAGTAGCCGGGCCGTTTTCGTCGGATGAGGGAAATGTAGTACAGAAAGAGACAATCTTTCCCTCGTTATAAAAATCATCGCGTATGCGCAGTGTTGTAAAGGGTCTTAACCCCGCCGAAGCGACCCTTATTTATACTGAATAAAAACAGCATTGGTCCGCACTGCCGCATGGAAAAAATCAGTCAGGGCTACTAAATCTCCACCGTGCACTGATTGCGATGAAGTGGGCGATACAGAACAGTTCATCTGGTCTTGCCGGTCATTCTGCCCTGAAAGCAGGAGGCTTACGGACAACGCGAGAAAAATGTTTCGCCATGAGTGCGTTGATGAGATTGTCTTCCGAGGATAGGGGCGTAAGAAAGGGCCTCACTTTCTTTTAACTTTTCTGCGAGAGGTCTGCTTAAGTGACACATGATGAAATATGCTACGTGCAGAGAGACGCCCAGACAAAGCATTTCCCGGCCAGGTCTGCCAGACTGACCCCGCGTCTGTAGCAGCAGCATCGATCACCTCCACTACACCATTACTCTGCGCTGTCCTTTTGCCTTTTTCTTACTATCTCTTGTCTCTCTCTCTTTGTATATATACATTTAAATGGGGCAATTTCGATCATGATCTAGCCTGATCGGGATTGAAATTTTCGATCGCGATTGGCTCCCTTTAGCAAGCAGCGGAAGGGAGCCATTCGCGGTGACAGAATCGAACCAGACAGCCCAAATCGACCGTATCTTTATTTAAGGATCCTTCACAATAGAAAGCTGCCCGTGTAACTGGCGTGTAACTGTTTCGTGTTAGTATGCCCTTAATAATATTTTATTTCAATCTTTCGCTCTCTAGTGAGGCGCGTGCAGTTTCTGCGGAAGCGCAGCCTAATTGTGCCGACAGATGTGGCGCGCTTATGCTATTGCGCAATTAGAGGGAAAAATTTACATTCGTGCCAATTTTTTAAAACAGGAATTTCAGTATATTGTGCGAAGCACGTTATTGAGGGACGTAGAGGCGTAATATTACAAATGTATTACCTTTATTACCTTGTTATAAACGCGGGAACCCTGCATTAGCCAAAAGTAAGCCAACAGTAAGCCAACATAAGCACACATAAGCCAACGATAGCTAATTAAGAGTTAGTCAGTGCTGGTTTTATGCAAGTGCATACGATAGGCGTTGCAGAAACTATACGAAGTTTTTTTTTCAGAATTAATTGATGTTCTGAAGTATATTTAGTTTTGTGTACAGCGCTACACATGATGGCTTCATGCCAATTCTTTCGATGCCGACCCATAGACTGCGTCTGAAACAGCAGCGCTTCCCTCAGGGAGTTTCGCGCTGAAAATGAAAGAAAAAGAATGCGGAACGACTGCTTCGCGGGCGTATAGGGCCCTGGATATATTGGAGAGGCGGGACGTTCGCCTCATCCTTAAGCCTAGCGGCTTCGCTTACCGAGGAGGCCATTGCGCTTGCCTCGCGGTGGTTGCGCGGGGAGTGAGGAGGGGCAGCGTGCAAATGAGCGGCGTCGCCGTGCCGACAGTTCAGACCGCGGCGCCCCGCACTCCAGAGCGATAGCCCGAAGGGAACTCGCTCGCCGAGTGGCACACAACGTCGCGCTCCCTGCGAAGGACTGCAGCTCCCGAGTCGTTAAAATTTGGTGGGGGGGGGGGGGAGGCTTCCTCCGGCGTTAAACGGTTCCGCTTGTTCCGCTGCCAGCACCACGCGCTCGCATAACTAACGCGTGCCGTTCGTCTTCTTTCCTTAATTCTTTTTCAACCACTTCGCCGAGAACAGTTCAGTTGAGAAGTTCTGCTGAAACGGTATGCACGGAATCACATTTTCAAAGCGAATAACTTTCTTTGTTTTCTTCTTCCGCCAGCTTTTTTTTTTTGTTGACGGATGGACTCTTCGAAGTCGGCGCAAAGGCGCTGACGCGAGGGACGCGTGATCTCGCGTCAACACCACCAAGGAGAAGGCGGTGTTGAGCGCATTCGTTTCCAAACGCCTAATTGACGTTGCCGTCGAGAGGAGCGTGCTGTCGAGCGAGGTCTCTGGGGTGTGTGAAGATATACGCATACTGTGTGGGTGTGTTATTAGGATGATTGAGATCCGGAGATCTTTTCTTAACCGGTAGTCCTCTCTATTTGTGGCGTCTGCAAGAGAATATGGCAACAGTCGCCATTCATGGTGGCGCTCCCTTACAACTCGCATATTGCGAATCATCCTTGTGCTCTACCGACGTGTCGCTTAGCCGATATACTAATTTTAATTGAAATTACTTACTGAGACAACACTGCTTAGATCTCTTTTCGCGAACAAATTTGCGCTCTCAAGCGCTGTCTTCTCAATAAAGCTAATCTTACTATTCATAGCTTTTGGCTATTCGCCTGCAATGATAATCATCGTTCGTTTTATCTTGAAGGTTGTACACTTTGAAGAGGGATGATTCTCTTTTACTGTGAGGGCACGCAAGGTGCACATTGACAATGCAGGAGAGGGCACATTTTCTTTACTGTATATTCGATAGATAGATAGATAGATAGATAGATAGATAGATAGATAGATAGATAGATAGATAGATAGATAGATAGATAGATAGATAGATAGATAGATAGATAGATAGATAGATAGATAGATAGATAGATAGATAGATAGATAGATAGATAGATAGATAGACAGACAGATAGATAGAGACGACATGGCAACTTTGACGACCTGAGGATTTTGAAAGTACATCGAAAGATCATCAGTAGGGCTCCGTGTTTGCGAAGTTTATTTTTCTTGAAATTCGGGGCTTATTTGTTTTGGCGGAAATCCTACGTTTATCGTAGTTTAGTTTTTGTAAATCCTCAATTCTCCGAAATTCGGAGTTTAAACTTGCGTTATTCTCAACACTCCAATATATCTTAGATGAAAAATATCTGAACACAAAAACATCAGACCACACGAAGCGTATATTAGTTGTCTCGAAGGTTTGAACGCACAAATAGGTATACACACGAGCACAAATACTTGAATACAAAACACATACGTTTTTGCGTATGCAGCCTTAAAGGGGTACTGACACGAAAATTTGCAGTTTTTTTTTTTGCGTCAAATGTAATACTAAGCCTTCAAGAGCCTACAAAATGTACTGCTAAGCGTGACTGCCACCCGGTAAACTAATTACAATATGTTTTTGAAAGCTAGCTTCGGTTCCTACTGTACCCTCACGTCACAACACGGTATGAGCTTCTCGTCACGTGATCGCGCAAGATATCGTGACGTTTCCACGTCCGCTCGACACCGTGGCTCCGTCGGTGACACACAAGCGGCCATTTTGGAAGTCTTGGTACCTGACCTCATCACAACTAGCCAGACTGCTATGTGAAGGCACCCGAATTAGTTCTGTAGCCTGACGTCAAGATAGCGTCGATGTCGGTAGGTGCGCCATGGAAAAATTGACTTTTATATAAAAAACATATCAGTATTTGCTGAGCTTCACACTTGCTAAAAGCCGTCCCTGTATACATGAGATTTGTATGGCCGAGTAAACTCGCCTTCGAAAATTGGTATCAGTGCCCCTTTAAATCTTGTACTAGACGCAAGCATACTTTACGAGGTCCGTACATAAGATGACGAGCGGCACACCCCAGTGCACGCAGTGGACCACATATCAAGATGTCCTCTCGCGATCCCGGGGGTCCTGCATACGTTGATGTATCCATGCGCGACAAGACCTTTGTTAAATGTTCGATGGGTGTGGTCTACGAGATGCCGTTGACGTGAGGTAAACTTCATATTGGCCAAACCGGCCCGTGTATCAATGAATGCATAGAACATGCCCTTTCAGTGAAGAACGGAACAGGTTCATACTGGCCGATAAAATAGGAGTATATCGAATAAATCCGGATTATCAAAAATTTTACCGGCGAGTGTTTACAGAATTTTTTTTTTTCAGTTTTATCCGAAAACACGGAGCCTTAATCATCAGACATCCTGACCGCATTAGATTGTGGTCTCCGAAAGCCCTTGCGGGTCCGTTAGGGCTGCTTTCTGAGAGCAGCACCAGGCTATGGGCACGGCCTTCCAGTTATCCGCCATGGCAACGGCGTGGGATTGATGCTGACAGTTGCACTGCATCACGCAGCATATAAGCATATTGTTAAAGTACGCTGGCTCGAACGCCGAATTCGAAGCCGGTGAATGTCCCGGAAAGCTCGCTGAAAGGTCCGAAGCAACGTATACATATCCGAATGGCGCGGATCCATCAAGCAGCCGCACAACCCAGCGGGGTGCGATCTGTCTGACAGGAATTTCCACTTCGTGACGCCCGCGTTGTCGTCATTAGCGCCGTGGTGTCCGGGGCCGCCTACGGCAAACTAAAGAGAAAGTAAAAGAGAGGGCCACGATTGGGCCCTGGCCTCACTTCTCGTTCCCAGCGAACGTTGCTGACGCGCCAGGCTGCTCTTTCAAGATGCCTCCTCCGCCGCTGGCCTAACATTAGGCGCGGTGAATAACAAGAGAGAAGCGGCGGGAAAGGACCTGCTCCAAATGAGATTTATCGATTGGCGCTCCGCTACTCGCAGGGATGAAAGAAAGCGACAGAAAGCACACAGAGGAGGCGAGAAGTAATAAAAATAAAGAGGACACGCTTTAGTTTCCTTGCGTCTCAAGTTGTATCCCTTTTCTCTCCTTTTTTTCCCGTTCACGTGGTACTTATTTCACTCTCTCTTTTGCGTGTCCCTCAATTTTTTTCCCTTAGGCCATTGCCCGATGTTCGCTTCTGAGCAGTCACGGTTTCTCTTCCTTTAGGTCCTCGCAATCTCGTTCCCTCTCGCTCCTTCGTAAGAAAGTGAGAGGGTGTGAGTGAAAGGGTACTGCTCCCTCCGAATCTTCCCAGTCTTCTTCGTTTCCTTTTTTTTTTTTGAGGTCCCCGGGGGAGCTGTTGCGAGGCGTTGCAAAGTCGCCGTGGGTGCGATTAGGGAAGTGGGCTGCATGCTTCATCGCATCTCCCGCTTCGTCCATCCCGATTTTTCCCCCCTCCTCTGCGTCCCTAAACGCCTGCCTCCTCGGAGCGTCGCGCTTCGTCGGTGCATCGCGCCGTAGCGGTAGTATAACGGTAGTACAGTAGCACGTTCCTGCACAGTAGCGAAGCTCGCCAGGAGAATTCGGCGCCTGGCTTCCCCCGCCCGCCTCCCTATTCCACCCCTTTCGACCCGATTCGTGTCTTCCGAAGATCGTTTTGTATGTACACGAGACCGCCTTGCTCGTATTCCCCTTTTTTTTCCGCTTTTATTTTTCTGTCGATTGCACGTTCCTTGCGCTTCTCGTGGCGGCGTTTGTTTGGGGTGTGGCACGCGTTGTTTTCCCCAATTCTCTGCCGCGTGGAGACATCGCTCCCCCCCTTTTTTTTCCCTCTTCGCTACCCCTACGCGTAAGCTCGCTCCCTCACGCGTCCCCCAATTCCTCTTTGGCGCCGCGGTCTCTGGAGGGCGTTCTTTCCTGGTTGGCAATCCTCCGCTCGAACTCGATGTGGCATGCGCCTGCCTGTGTACCTTCGGAATTAGGCCAGGCGTTTTATTGAAGCTATCCTTCCGGCTCTCGCCCCGCTCGAATGTCTGGGCAACCTAGTTTCTCCCCCCACAACATTTACGGCACCACTGACGAACGCTGCGTCACTGATTGCCTGCAAGAAGCCAAAAGAGTTGTTTAGGAAACTTACGAATAAATGAAAAATAAAAAAGGACTGCCGTACGCGCATTAGTAGATAGGGTTTGTAGAAGAACAAGGAACATTACATCCGAGAAAGATACAAGGACTCTTTATTTTCCTTCCAGTCTGCTTCATACACAGATCGGTAGGGGTATCTGAAAGTGTACAATTTCGTTCCGATGCTTTTAATCTTCAGAGGATCGTGCGGTATTATTTGTGTTTGTTTGCAGTAGATACGTGAACGGTGACGAATCACAGAAACTGGTTTTGTGAGCCAGAACAGTGTAGAACCGGGGAGCTAGCTGGTATAGATTCACGATTTCTTTTATTGGAAGCTTAGACACCCGTGACAGAGAGAGAGCTAGACACAACATGCGCTTGTGGCTCCTCTGTCCGTGGTTATGTGTCCTGAGCGGTGTACCCCAGGAATTAATACAGTGCGTGACTCTTTCCTGCTTCCTGCTCGCGCCAGTGTTTTGTGCTTGTGCACACGAACACGCTAGGAAGCTGTTCATACAGTAGTCGATCGTTCAAAAACTGTTTGCTCTGGGAAGAATTTCAATGACACGTTCATGTTATCTCCCTTTGCTTATAGAGCTCGAGGCATTCTTGTGCGCCATAATAGCGCATGTACGAAGGAAGGAGTTGAAGGCGCCACCTTCTGGAAGACAGATCTAAAACGGGAAGCCCATTTCGTGACCAAGTGCAGCAGGGCTTAACCAGAGCGCCACATGTGATTTATTACTATCGCATTTCACTATTATAAATGTAGGAAATAAGATTACTTTTAAGGGCTCGTTTTTCTTGGTTAGACACAATATTAATGAGAACTAACAGGTAACAGCAGGGAGCGAACCTCGGTCCCTGCCTGTTATCGGCGGCAAGTTATCTGTTCGTTCACTTTACTTTCTAAGTAAAGTGAACGTGAATAGTAAAGTGAATAATACATTTTGAATAGTTTTCAAATACTGAACAGCCATCTCTTACGATTAATATGAAACGATTTCTACATCCTGCTATGCAAAATTTTAGCACTCATAAAACAAATGGTGCTTCAGGAAAAAATAAGCATATTATTAGCGTGCACAGAACTCTTGAGAAAGCGCGAACGATCGTCGTATGGCCGCTAAAGCCTGGGTCCCGGAGCGACGTCTAGCCTTCCGCAGTGTAAGCTCTCATGTTTTACGTATTCACCTATTATGCCCGCCGGAAAGAAATTTATCGTACTTTTCCCATATATATTTTAGCGTGCTTGGGTACAGTTGGCATTGTGAAACAATTGTAAACAATTTTAATAATATTTATATTTTCGAACAGCACCAAGTCGATTCGAAGAACAAATCTGGTACGACACTATTTGATACTTAAAACTTGCGAATTTTCGTACAGCCCTGCTTTATTTATAATGGACGCTCTTTATAATCTATAGGAATCGAGCTTTCGGCGCGAGGTGTCGCCTCGCACCGCCAGGGGGACAGCGTCCACTCCAGGGTTTCGATCACAGCTCAAAATTGTGCGAGGAGGCATCTGTTTCCTTCTCTTTCTCTCCTTCCTCTCTCCCCTAGGGGCCCATGAAGGTTCGAGAAAGGAGAACGAAAGCATTTCGTACGGGACAGCGAAACCGGTCGCAATCGAAGAATGTACCGCGACGATTCTTTTCCGGAGAGCTTCGAATCAATACAACGTTTCACAAGTATGTACACAGACACGAGGCTTCCGCGATCGGTGACCTGGTTTCAAAACTTATATAAGTTAAGCTCAGGGACGCCACAGTTGTCTTCGCTAGCTTGCTCAAACTGCGAAAAACGTCGTTTACGCCGGAAAAAATAACCAACGAAATGAAATCGGGTAAGCGAAAATAAAAAGATCGAAACGAGAAGCGAAACGGTGATAAATGAGGCAGAAAGGCACGCGTACCCCCCCCCCCCTTTTTTCAAAGAATTGCACGTAAGTTCATCGCACACGTAACACAGGCAAATGATACACGTAGCGTGAACATGCGCGCGATCATGCTCGCACTGGAGCATAGGAAACGTTCTTCCACGGTAACACGCGGTGCCCGTATTCTCAATATGAGAAGTTGAGCTATTTGGTGGGATTTCACGCGGATTAAAGTTTGGCGTGCAGACAGGGCACGGGATACATGGGCACGTGCCATTTGTGTTTCCTATGGCTCTTCTCTTGTGTCCATGTCAGCACACTTTGCTTTCACCTTTTCGAAAGCCGTGTGACGCACGTGTCTCAAAAAGAGAGTAAAGGTGTCTCTTTAAAGAGAGTTACATATATGTGAGAGCCATGCATGTGGCAAAAAAGAGCTGAATGAGCCTTTTTTTTTTTCTTAGAGTGTTCTTATATAATAAATCCGTATTCTTAAGAACGTATTACGCCGGTAAATGTTAGCAAAATGAAAGCTCATCTAATTGAGGTGATGGAAATATCATTAGCAAATCCGGCTTGTCAATGGCATTGAGAAAAGCTTTGCGAGCTTGGGCCCAGGGGCGGATTTAAACCAGGCCAATAATGAAGGCAGCATATTTGCGTCTCTGGTGTAACGAGACGCTATGAAATTTTAGACGCGTCCTTTTCTGAAGACTCGCGAAGTGTGTACTTTACAAGCAAGCGCACTAAGGTAAAGACTTCTTGTGCTCACGTGTATTACGCGGAAAAATGCAGCAAGAAATTACAATAAAAGTAAGAACAGCAAGACGGAAACACATCGCGGCCCGTACGCAGAAGCAAGCAGCTGTTCGAGCGAAAAGCGAATCGAATAGTGCGCTTATGGTTTCGCCGAGCTTCGAATCGATAGAAGTCCCTGTAGAAGAGCGACGCGTCCGCGATTCCCGGGTACACGGCTGTGAAACTAGGAAATATCATTGCTGGTCGTGTCACTATACGGTGGTGACGCGGTCCTCCCGGGAAATGTTGACCGTTTCCTGGCATGAGCTGACTCGGGGGGACTCGTGAACACGCCAACTCACGTGTTCCAGATGGCGCTGTGTCTCTCCAAGCACGTGCTAGATCGTGGTCCACTTAGCCTCAATCTATAGACCCAGAGATCGGGTGACGCAACTGAAAACTCAGCCCCACGTATGTATATCGACCAAGTCTCGGAATCCATGCATAAGGTCGTGCCTGGTATTTTCCAACACAGTGCCGCAATATACCGCGAAATGTAGCGAAGCAACGGAACCCTGACAACGACGGCATTGGTGTAGCCAGGGGAGTGGGGGGAGGGGGATTCGCTCTCACCCCACCTGAAACTTTCAAGTTTGCGTGTGAATATATACACGCGCGCGTATACAAACACACGTACGAACATGCATAAAAGGTGGTTGAACCCTCCCCCCCTCCCCTGCCCGCGAAAAAGAAAATTCTGGACGCATCCCTGAACTACGATGACATGCGTCAAGGTCATAGCGGAAAAAATAAAAGTCTCGTTAAAGACAAATACGTTTGGACCGTAGGGCGTTCGTTGCGAACTCGAGCGAAGGGCACGTCCAGCATTTCGGCGAGTTCCGAATCGACACAGATCTCGGCTTCTTAGATACAGGACTGTTTATATACCCCCCCCCTCCCCCCCCCCCCCCGCCGCCCTCCATTATAGGCGAGTTCCAAAATTTCCGAGCCGAAATTCCCGGGATTCGTGGTCGGCCGCCGTAGCGCGACCTTCTTGTGTGCCGTGACAACAGCTTCGAAATCCCGGAACTGGGGATGTTCAGGTGTTATCATTCCCTCCCATTAATCCCACGGCAACCGCGCTGCATCGCTTATGTGGGTCATGCAAACCACGAGCTGTCCCACGGCGAAGGCGTTTTGCGGCTTATACTGAGAAGCAACGGACATGTTTCGACAAGAAAAAAAAAATGAAGAAAAGCATGAACAAGCTGCGCCCAATCGAAGAATGCGCCCAACTTTTCCGAGACCTTCCAATCGATGCAGCCCTCGGTATACTCTCGGTACACGTACGCGCACACAATACCCGTCACCTGTAAACGATCGAAATGGGGCACCTGTGCCCGCGAGAAGATATGCCTCTTTCCCGAAAGGTGCTCGGGGCTCACTATCGCCGCTGGTTCGGACCCTGTTTCTTCGAAGGATGGTGAACCCTCTCATCCTCGTTTTGAGCAAAGATAGCGGCGAGAGGCGCACCTTCGCCGACAGGAGACAAATCGCGGGGCGTAGATAACTGACCGTCCCTCGCGTATACACCAATTTCACAAGGAGGCTGCCATTTTTAAAGCACTCCACCGCCGCAGCGCCGTCTATCGTCTGCGACGGTTCGCCGCCCTTCCGGTGTGTGGGGTTCCGCGGCGGTGTATGCAGCGTATGCGCTCGGTTCACAAGGTATTGCTGTTCTTCGCGGTACACGGGCAAAACAGGGCAACGCTTTTCGAGTGTAAAGGCGCTGATAAATAATCGCTAAGCTTTCAGGTTCAAAATGGCTGAAACAGCAAGCAGCGGCGGCCCACGAGACGTTCCCGCAGCAGCGCCGACGATGAGAATAATGCGAATGCAGTTACTAAGCAGCATGTGTAAATTGGTAATTACTTTGTATGTTTTGTTATAGCTGGCCGGGTGAGGTTCTTGGAATAATCACTATAAAAGAGCGTTAACATTTAGGACAACTGTCGAAGTATAATCGGAGAAACGTAAATGGAGACGAGCAAACACGTAGGCCATTGTCCGGCTGCGCGCTAGGTGCACGCATTAGTGTTTAAGATGGCTCCCGGGTTTCCGTGCCGTGATTATTCAAGTTCAACGTAACTCTAATCCCTAACAGACCATTTTGGTTCCGCTTGGCACGTTGCAATACAATGTTCACGGAACGACAGGAGCACAAACACCGATGCCTGTGTTTATTTGTGTCGCCGTCGTAGCTTGTGGCCTCTGATCCTTGCACAGGATAAGGAACAGAAGTACGACGTGTGAGCTCAAAATTCGGCGTAGAAACAACACCGATGATAAAATAAAAATAAGCCTGTTACACATCTGGAAGCGTGGCATGGCGTAAGTTCGCTTCGGCGCGAGCCGCCGCCTCTAGCGATATACGCCGAAAGGGCGCTCGTTTTTGATAACATTATTGTCAATTTGTTTTCTGGCGAGTATTTCAGAAGCATTACGACGAGCGCACGTGTCCAGGTAACGACCTGGCTTTAACGAACGTGGGCCGATTATTCACGACACCCAGGCTGCCGCGCGAAAAAAAAAAGTGCGGTTGTCATAACGCTACCCCAGTTATCGTCACAAAATTGACAAGTCGAGAAAGAACGTGCTCTCGACGAAACGTTAGAAACGCGTACCTACGCCAAAGAACACATGTCATGCGGGCCTTTCTGTCATGTAGATTGAAAGTGCTCATTCAATAATCTCGAAATTGCACGCACTAAGATGAAACGTTTTCTAGCCGCAGGCATTGTAAATCATGTGCTGTAGCATAGAAATCAGAGAGGTTCATGAGAACAACTCTTGGCCAAACATTTTATGTATTAATCGTCAGCCTTGACATTGGTTCTCTTTGGTGCAGATGATAAAGTGTACCAGCACCTAAGTACAATCACAAGCTGGTGTGGTGACTTGGAGAAATGGCCATAAGTGCAGACACCACATATAATAATATACTATTTGTCGGAGAAGAAGGCGTGCGACCTGAGAGAAGCGAAGTCATTTAAAAACATTGTGCACTTCGCATGCCTTGGCTGCCAGTCTTTCAGGCTTCCGTAGCTGTTGCCGCAGCCAAACACAGCGCAATGGTAGCTTGTCGACCTGTTCTCGTCCGACATTTCGATTTGCGGCAGCACAATTGTTTCAGCGCGTCGAAAAATGGAAACACGCTGACCTCTCACGCACCACGCAGTGCAAAACTCGGGAATCCGCACACACCAGCGGCAGCGGTCGGCCGAGGTGGAGAGAGAGAAAGCGGTGAAAATACACCGGTTCGAGGCTACGCTCCTCCTCTCCGTGAAAACGGTCTATAGGAGCAAGGGTTGCGGTGTGATTGAGGTGTTCCTCGACGCAAGGGGGCGTTATGACGCTATCGGTCGCAAGAGGGTGTTTATCCGCAACTCCGTGTAGCAGCACGGCCCCCCTGCAAGTGATAACTCTTTCTGGATACGAAGAAAGGCGACGCGATTCCAAGAAGGCCCGCATATTTGTTTTTGTCTTTTGACGTTGTCTTTGTAGACGTTTGTTCGTATGCTCATGCTTCAAATGTGTACGCCGCTATGGGTGACCCCATGCTGACTAAGCGACACCGTTTGCACGGCAGCATGGAGTCGACAGGGCATGTTGCGTAATAAGACGAGAAAAAAGTGTCAGTGCGTTGGAACTTTCCCATTACAAACATACAAGCGTACCGCCGGCAGATCGCGAGCAACGTTGGCTTGCTGCAGATATATGTCCGCCAGTTATATCATCATTCCGCAGCTGAAATAATTACATAATGTTATGCAATATAGCGGAATGCGGAGATGCTATAAGCTTCCTTGATCACACAGTTTTTTTTTTCTTTTTTCGTTGAGTCGCGATAGGCAAGGTAGATTGTCCCAGTGTTGCAGAGTCAAATGGCAGTTAGCGCCGTCCCGGGACGTCGAGGTGGGCCGTGAGAACGTTGTTTACCTGAGTTCATCATGGTTGGCTAAATGAACAGAACTCACTCAGAGTCACACACACAAAATTCTGCTAAGGGCTTACACGGACTTATGCTCACCAGAAATTCACTCGTTAACATCCTGCTCAGCCCTGTTCACTATAGAACTCAAACTCAAAGTCCGAGTGAGTCTACTCGTTAGTCAGTTTTGCCGATCTATGTTAACAAGTAAGTTCCAGCAAGGCAACGCAAATTCCGCTTACGTCATACTCGAGAAAGGCGGATTGAATTCTGGCTTTCTTCTCCGAAATTCGGCTGCCTCGTTCACTTAAAAGGGCCTTGACACCCAATTTTCTACCATAATCTGTGTTATGCGTGTTAAGCCTTGTGCGTTCACAAACAAGCTAGCGAAATTTTAGCGCATTTGGTCGAGCGCTTAAATTATAATCGAATATTTTATAAACATGCGATCAGCCTGAGAGCTGGGCAACACAGGCGCGCTCGCGAGCTGTGACGTTACAAGCTGCTTGCTGCATTCTGGCGAACGATTTTGTTCCATGGTCAGCTGCACGTGAAAACGAGCTATTTCAGCTTTTCCTGAGCTTGGCATTGAAAGAACTATTCACAGCGGCTGAAACTATGGTAGAAGACGACGGCGCTGCTGCATGCGGCACATGACGTCACACGTGCCATGGCAAAATGGCGGTCGCCGGCAGTGGGCGCGGTTTATATCCGGCGACTTCTAGGGCTCATTTTGCATTGAAATACTCTTGTACCGTGCATTTTCCATGCATGTATAGGCACAATTGATAGACCCCCTACTCATAGGCGTGCGCACAGGGGGGGGGGGGGTGCTGAGGGGGTGGCCGCCCCCCTAATCACCTAAGAGGGGGGGGGGGCGCAAAATCTGCCCCGTATATTGACCCTTCTGTCACCTAAGAGGGAGGGGGGCGCAAAATCTGCCCCATACATTGACTTAGTAGGCTGGGGGGGGGGGGGGGGCGCTGCGATGAACCTTCGCCCTCCCTGATGGGGAACCCTGCGCACCCCTATGCTCCTACTTCTATTTTTCGGTGAAAACTGCGAATTGTTGGGTGACGGCGTCATGGCCCCTTTAAGTGGTAGCCTAGCAGTGTCAGTGCGTGCCTGACGGTCTGGAGTAGTTGGATCGCATAGTGTGGGTTGACTCCCTCGACTTTCTTGGGAGACTTACGCGTAAATGCTTTTGAATAGGTCAGGGACTCGCTCGTCCAGAGTTACGCAAGTGGGGCTTCATATACACGCACATGAGTTACACAGGAGTGATTACGCGGGCACAGAATATCGCGTTTCTAGGCTGTGTGGTTGGACCAACCTTGAGGCCGTCGGGCTTACGTAAACCTGTATATATAGAGGACCCGGACTTCGTCCCGCAGCGTTTAGTAAGGCGCTCTGTCAAGCGCGCTCGTAAAATGGCGAGTGAGTGGTGCGTCCCGCAGTGGGCTTCGCCTCAAGCGCACTTCTTGAAACTTGCGCGCTCTTGACAAACCACAGTCCGCATGCAGATACCCAAATATACAAAAGAAAGAAAAAAATATGGAGCCGACCCTAATCCTCGACTTAGGTGTCTGAAAGTGGCACTCGCACCTCGCCGTTCGTGTTCTCCGGCGCTTCAAAAAGTGACGGAAAATGCGAAGTAAAATAGAAAAAATGTGACAGTGAACGTAGTTGTTTGCAGCGCCACCGCCCGGGATTCAACCAAAACGCAAAGTATGGCTTCCGAGGTTTCTGCGAATACAAGTCTCGAAACGAGATTTCACATTTTAGGTTACTTTTTGTAGCAATACGTAGCAAGTTACATAAGCTAGATTTAAGAAACAAAAGAAAACAAATACAGCTATAAATGGTGACAGTAAGAATGAAACCCTGCCATCTACAGCTGCGATTCGAATCCGGGCCTTTTGAGTGGGAAGCGGGCATTCTACCCCTCTCACCACGTTGGCGGAGCCGCGCGATACTCTTAAATGACGACATCATGCAGACTACCAATCGCAGCGACACAAGCGGATTGACCCTGTTTGGGCTTCACTTTCTGTACATTGTTGTTGCGGCCGTTCCGAGCACTCCCCTATCCTAGTACACTCTAATATAACGATAGTAGCTCAGTCTGAACGCCTCGGAAGAGTATGCCAGTTGCGCTTTTCTGTTTTTCGGTTTCAGTTTCACCGGCGAAACTGGCGGGATTTCATCACTCTGCAAAAATTACCGGCGACCGTTTTTCGAATATCTCAAAGCGGCGATGGGCTCGTCGCAGAAAGGGCCCCAATTCTCCCATTTGACCCGACCGCCTGACTACCGCTACTTATACAGTGAATTAATTTCATTTCTTCAGTTAGTGCCGTAATAGATGTCTCTACTCGTCTTGAGGTGGAGCCACCTGGCTGAGCTAGCGGGACCGCCAGTCGCGTTCAGCTTCTGCCACTTTTGGACCACAATAAAGTTCTCACTCACTCACTCGTCTTGAGATAGCTGGCGCGACAGAACAAGTAATTCTGGAGGCAGCTAGAAAATATCGCATTTTCCTCTTTTTTTGAGGGTTTTCGTACACATTTCATGAAACATCCTGTACATACGCATATGCATACCGGGAACAAAGGCGTGGTATTGTCTCGGTCCATTATAATACCACGTGCTAACCTTGTCGCTGCTTTGTCCAACACAACGATCTCAAGAAGCCTCAACTCGGAGCCACTTTCAACACTACATACCGTAGATACCCTCTGGCCCCGGCCTTTCTTCGCACCGTCAGAATTCTTCGCATCTGGATGCTTTCACCGAAACGTCGGCATTTTCGTGATAGGGTAAACACTTGAATCTTTCTTATTTTTTTTTTTTTAGAATTTCCGGATGTTTTTGCCTTCTCCCTTTCATTCGGAGAGCCATCTCCCAAGCGAATCTCGCGGGTGCGCCAGTGTAGAGCATGCGAACGCGATGAGGGGTTAGAACCATCTTCGTGCCAATTTGCGGGCTCCGCGTACGTGCCTTCAATTCGAGAGAGCAGACCCGCGGATGTTTCGCTCTAGTTTCATTTTTTTTTCTTTGCCCGCAAATCGATTTTGCTCTCTGCCACTTTGAACTGTACCCTATTTTGAATGGCTCGCACAGCAGGCTCGTTTAGCCTATTTTGTGCACATGGGAGAAGCCCATTTCTGGAACACCGTGTTCAGACCCCAAATTCTTTCATTTTTTTCTTTGCGCTAGCCCGCTTTATGACTGCCTCGTGCCGATCATCATTCCAAACGACATGCATTTCATTTCCTCTTTGCCTTGCTTTCCGGAAAATATGTTTCAGCTGCTCATGCACTAGCATGGTTATTGACATCCACTAGAAAGCGAGAGAGAGAGGGAGAGGGAGAAAGGGAGGGAGGGAGGGAGAATAGAGAGAGGTACTCCCTAGGTAAGCGAGGTTGAAATTCTAAGCACGTCTGTTCATTCTCTATTGGATCTGTATTTCATATTTCCATTCCTCGGGCAATGCATCCTTATGTGTCTTGACGTATACGAGGTGCGAAATAGAAATTAGGTGCATAGTGAGGTATACGCTGGCCGCAATTTATCGCGCAATCCCAATATTATATGCGACGTAGTAAGGTTTGCCAAATCCTCAGCACGAAAGAAATTATGGCGTATAGTAAGGGAACACCGGACGTTCAATTTGCCGGAGTACAAATGTACCGTTCACTGTTAAACTCCTCTAGAATGTTAAACTCCTCTAGAAACTCTTCTAGAACTGCTCTAGAATGATAGTTAAATCCCATTTTCGAAGATGCATCCACTCTTCAAACGATCGCTAATTGAGAAACACTGCGATGAACGGTCGCAGAATCAGAGCACTGGCTATAAAAATGAGAGGGATCTGTAGTCTTGGCAACAAATTATCGATGTGCTTTCGTGAGACATGCAGGGCCACAGCTAATTACGGCGCCTATGTGAAGAGATGGTTAACATCGTAGAAATGATGTAGACAGCTGCATCACGACCACGCGGAGGCATTACTGTTACATTCTGTGAAGGCGAAAAGAAAGCAATATGAAAATTAGCCAACAAAAGTTGAGAGCGTGAACTTTTGTCTTTGCGTGGCAAGGTTGACAAAGCTGGTCATGTTTTTGGAACTCTGTTTGAAAAGATAATTGTTCTGTAAGAAGCGAAGGAACTAAACAGAAAGGAAATCGACGAGGGTGGTGATGTGGGCATAATGGTGCGTCTTGACTGACCGTGGATAGCGCTGGTAAAGAGGAGGACACAAGAGAGACGCACCGGACACGCAGCGCCCGTGTGTCCGTGCCCTCGTCTTTGGCAACGCTAACCACCGTCGATATAGAAAGGCTAGTTGGTTTACTTATGGGGTTTAACTTCACAATGCGACTCAGACGAGGTAGTGGAGGGCTCCGGGTGATTTAGACCACCTCGCATTCTTTAGCGTGCACTGAAATCGCGCAGTATACACGACGTCTGTGGGGGCTACGAAATATGGAACTTCTAAAGTAAAGAACAAGCAGCGTGGGACGACATATATAACACGGTAATGTGATCGAATTAGGAAGTTTTCATTCACAGAATTGAGTCAATTGATACCTATGGCAATGTTTGCTCTGGATAGATCACAAAAGGGAGAAGGCAGGGAGGTTAAATCAAACACCTGTCCGGTTGGCTACCCTGCGCTGGGAAAATGGGAAAGGGGAGTAGAAAGATAAGAGATAGAGGAGAGAAAGGGAAGAAGGAAATATATATAGAGAGAATGGGGAGGAGGTGAGAGAGACCGTATCTTTCAAACGACTCTCTACCGGAACTACCGTTGCTGCGGTACCGCCGTTGTGTGCTTTCTCTTCAGGAAGCCTGCTGGATGTGGTGATTGTTCTGAGCGAGAAGGAGCCTCAGCGTGGCACGGTGGTGTTTTGGTGAAGATGGTCCTTCCCCACAGAAATCGCTTGACTGGCGTTCATGGTGTCGCGAGAACATGAAACGGGTTGGTGATGATCGAGTGTGCGACCCCGATGTGGAGGTTGCAACGCCGAGCCCTCGTGACGTCGGAGTGGTGCATGGCGCAATCACGCACGTGTAATTCCACCGTCGCGTTCACTATTGGCTGACGTAATCTAGTAGCTTCCACTGTACCACTATACGTTATTGCGAAACAGAGCGTAGGCGTACCGATTAGTGTCCCACTGCGTTGTTTCTCAAAGATAACGGTGACAGATTGCAACCGTGCGGTTTCGCGCCGTAGGCGCTCCATTGTAACCCGCCTCTCTCATCCCACCTAAATCCTATAATCCTTATATCTCTTTGACCCAGTTCCGAGTAGCTTAGGCAGGTTTTCTCGGTGTGAACCGGCCGACATTTTCCAGCTCTATCTCCTTGTGACACAGAGATAATTCGGGTGCATTCACTGCTAATTCAAACTGATTAATGTGCTAGTAGATAAACGGCCGCGGCCCATGCATTAGGGCGTTCCACTTCAGACGAAAAAAAATTTAATGTTTCTTCTTTCTGAATACAGCGCAGCTTTATTGATCGTTATGGAGCAGGAAAAAACGATCATATTCCACACGAGGTCAGTAGGACAGAGTGTTGGGATAGTTGGCCTTGCGTTATAGCAAAGTCAAATTAGCCGAAAAGACGGACACAGAAAGACGAAACAGTCTTCTTTCTCTGTCCGTCTTCATTTGCGCTAATTTGACTTTCCATATCACACAAGCTCACAATAAGAAAACAAGAAAAAGTCCGAGATATCCATTCGCTCGTTCACAAAACTATCCAATTTAATGCACTGACACGGCATTAAGCCATTTTGCTTCACAAGAGTGATGATAGCGTGCGCAATTTTCTGCAGGCAGGGATAATGAGGCAATAAGACTATGTCTGCAGCGTAATATAAAATTGGATGGCAGCAACAAAGTTACCGTGGTAACGGCTTTGCTAGCTTGTGAATGACTACGGTAAAGTCGATATATAGTCAGTGTTAAGTTATGCGATGGCGTGCCGTCCGCATCGCAGTCATCCTACGCGTTCGATTCATTTGCAGTTCTAAGCACGCCCACGCGATGCGGCTGCTCTGAAGCCTACGGCAATGTACACTCCCAGTGAGGCAGTTAGTTAGTCGGTTTGGTTTATGAGGTTCAACGTCTCAAAGTGACTCAGGCTGTGGAGACGCTGTAGTAGAGGGCTCCATTGAGGCAGTTGTAATGTTTTCTGCGATTTGAACTTTATGGTTAGGCATAGTATTGACATAAAGTCCGTGGTTATCAATCAAAAACCATAGGTACTACTCATAAATATCTTGGACATATTTTACCAGGAAGGAGAATTTAATCATTCATTTAGCCCTACCGTACGCAACCACAGATAGCTCAACAACGTCTTGGAATACGTTGGTTACAAGATTGATTCATCGTGCATAACAAAACAGCGCTCTGAAAATGAACACGAGTGAGAGCAGAGGCGCTGGTGCTTAGTCTGTGGATCCTTTCGTCTTCAGTTGATGTGCTCTGTTAGATATAGTTCCTTCGTACAACTGGGTACGTGATCGATTGGCGCGCAATTTGCATCAACAGACATGCAAGCGGAAGTGTATACTGTGAACAAGCTAACTTTTGGTAAAGTACTCCTTCACCTACATAACGTACATCAGACACACCTACAACAACGCAAAGGACCGTTGTATATAATGATGTGTTATATAATGTGTATGTATGTATGTATGTATGTATGTATGTATGTATGTATGTATGTATGTATGTATGTATGTATGTATGTATGTATGTATGTATGTATGTATGTATGTATGTATGTATGTATGTATGTATGTATGTATGTATTAGAGCACTGCACGGGGGCCATGATTATCGGCCCGGGCCCGGAACTCGTTCAAGTTTACCCGCCCGAGCCCGGCCCAGTGATTCAGTGCGCGACCGGGCCCGGCGCGAACCCGAGAAAAAATTTCGCCTACCCGGCCCGGCCCGGCCCGATGGCAGATCAGGCCCGACAGAGGCCCGAGCCAATAATATAGGTGTTGTTACGAGAACATAGAATCTACAGCAAAGTGTTCAGTGGCAAATATCTACGCTTTCATGGCAAATGTTTGGCTAACGATACTCCTTTAACCTACGGTAATTTCATGTAAAAAGGGGCTCACGGTGGAAACAGTTGAGTGGACATACTGGGTACAATGAATGATTGCTCGGCAATGGCAAACTGTTTGTGTGTTTTTGTGTGTGTTCGGAAATGCAATGTGGATCATCAAGAGCGTTTTGTAGCAGATACTGCAGCAAAAAAAGTGATTTGTAGCATGAGTTCAGTTCCGATAGGAAGTGCAATAAAAAAAGAGGAGACAGAGAACAGAACGCTCTCTTCAATTTTTATTGCAATTGCAATTATATGGACATGCTCGACGGGGTTTTGCCGCCGCCGTCGCCGTCACCATCATGTCCCGTACGAAGTCCAAATTGATAAGATGCCCCCGCGCATCGTATGTTCTACCGCGGGTAAAAGCGCGCGAGCGGGGGTGACGAACGCGGCTGAAGCAGGAATCAAACGAGCCGGCCAATTTCCGTCGCTCGGAGGGTGCATGCGATAACATCACCCCGCTCGGGAGGCCTGCCGTTGAAGCAAACAAGAAACTCCCCGCCCGTCTTTAACGAGCATGAAAAGATGCGAGGGGGGAGGGGTTCCGCGAGCAGCAACTTCTAACTTTGAATCTAAGGGCGCGGTCGCGATCGCTTGCGCGCGCGTTATCTCGACAGCCATCACAGCGGGCGGCTCGTATACCCTTCTACGTGCTGCGCTCTCAACGCGTAATGACTATGCGGACAGAGAATCTCTCTCTGGAGCGGCCGTATTCTCTTACACCAGCGTTTTGTAGTTACGCGAGATAGCATACAAAACAGTCAGCTGCCAGCCTCACTTCGTAACACTACAATTTGTTGTTATCGCATTCATTGCTTCGCCCTTGCGGTGAAACTGTGACTTTTTTATTGCGCTCTCTACTGAAACTTAAAACATGCTCTAACTACAAAGGCAATCGTGCACCCGGCTATATATGTAACACCTGTCTTCAGCATTGTAGCACCTTGCCACAGCAAGATAAAGGAAGAAAGCTAAGTGTATTACCTTGTTGTAAATACACTAACTTAGATAAAAATTATAACGAACAGTGTGCACCACGTGCACTTTTAGAAATACGTATAGGCAGCCGAAAGGACGAAAAAAGTATTTGTGGTAGCATTCTTTTCATATATCACACCACTGCTACTACATACAGTCCGTAAGTCTTTTGTGGCATATTTTATAGTTTATTTCTTCACGTGTTATTGTGCAAAAAATCTAGAGGTTGTGCAACAAATCTAATGCTATAGAGGTTCCGGCTTTAAGCACGCCATCCACCGTTCCATCACATATCCTGCCACGCTAAAGTTTCGCACACTGCATGTACTAGCCGCGGGGGTGCACGTCTGCCTTGCAAAATTGTGAAGGCGTCGGCAGTTGTTCTTTTTAAGTCGTTCTGCCATTCCTGCGAGCTTTCCGCGATACATTCGCTTGTATTCGAAACAAAAATTTGGCACGGAAGCTTCTGTATATACATAGGCATGCGCAGAATTCTCCATTAGAGGGGGAGGGGGGCAGGGGGAGGCAGGTCTGAACGCAGCGCTCAACGGCCTGCCATTGGTCCACCGCCTTGCGGGGTTGAAGGCGTGAAGTAAAGCTTTCGTTGAATGCAACGTCAGTGGCTCTCGGCCGCCATTGCCGCCAAAAACCTGCATGGTCGTAACACTTCACGTTAACGAATGACGGGACAGATCCGACAGAGCAAGGGTATGAGGCAGAGTTGCCCTCCTCCCCCCTCCCCCCACATTTGAATTAAGAGGGGAGGGGGGCGCTCCCTCTGCCCCGTGCGCACGCCTATTTGTATATCTACACTGTCTGGAAAAGAAAAGAAACTTTTACGCTGGTCTAAAGTTTTGTTGGAGTTGGCTTTTAGTGACTGCAAGCTAAAAACGGCCAGACAATCGTCTCCTTCACGAACCCGGCCCCTTCACAACTTTCTAACTCTGCTTGTATAGGCGTGCATGGAACGGAACTGACCGATTTCCTAAACAGCGAAAGGCTAATCTAGTTATCGGTTATCGCTTCTCGAAACTACAGTGGAGTTATTGAATATACGTTCTTCTTCGTCTTTTTCTTCTTTTGATTGCAGTTGTTCTGCAGCATGCGTGGCTCACGAGTTTCTGTCGTGACAGTTGTTCGTTCACGCGGTGACGCTAGAGGAGGCCAGAATTTCTGGGGCAGTTATAGTTGTCGCTTTCCCGTCACGCGCTTACCCATGTCGAAAAGCGAGAAGAAAAAAGGTCGATGCTTAGGAACAATCTACTCGATACTCGCACCGGCAGCGAAATTGAATGACCAATGAGCGCCACGTGTGCCTAAATCACACGAAAAAATAAGTAAAACGGGGAAACCCGTGTAAGCGCAAAAAAAAAAAAAGTTCACGCGAAGAAACTATAATGTGTTAACCACGGTTTTCTTGAGTCTATCCTTCTTCTATGCCAGCGCGGTAGTCTTCTTTGAACTCGGCAATCGTTATGCACTGGTTATCGCCAAGTCGTCGACGCAGTCTTTAGAGAGCCTTCATTTGTCCGTTAACGTATTTTCTTCGCGGAATAACCGGGTTAGAGGAAACCTGAACTACAGATGATGGCCGTTTCTAATCAAAGCCACGCTTCAAATTATAGGCGCCGACGAATAGTCACGAAGCTTCCTTGATCTAATCAAGGTATACCACATCCAGTGAAGCCTACCTTCTCGTGTATTTATTAGCAGCGAAGCTGTTTAGCAAATCGTTCCCTGTGAGTCTATCGCAGAAAACTATAATCTTAACGGGTATGTGCCACTGTGCGGCTACCTGAGAACGAGTACAGAGAGAGCGAAAGAAAGAAAGAAAGAAAGATAGATAGATAGAAAGATAGAAATAGAGAGACGGAAAGAAAGATATAAAGAAAGAGAAAAATTCTTGCCGGACAGAATTCTTCGCAAGGTGGGATTCGAACTCGCGTACCCTCGTTCCGAAGGTGAGCGTCCGAATCACTCGGCTATCCCGCCACGCTAGCAGAACATAGCATGGCCTTGTATAGTATAGTGTAGCAAGGGGTGGGAAAGGGAAGTGAGCGTGAGGAGGAGAGACGTGATGGTGAGGAGGAGGGAAAGGAGGAGGGAAAGGAGGAGGGGAGAGAGTAAAGCGTAGCACGGAAATAATGAGACAGAGAGAAACAAATGCAGAAAAAAAAAGAAAAAGAGACAGAGAGAACATAAACGAAAGAGAGACAAAAAGAAAGATAGAAAGAGGAAGCAAGCGTCGCGTCGTCTAGCGACCACATACCGCACCACCTGGCCAAGCCACGCACGCGCAGTAGCTAAACCACGCCCACCGACGGAGACATCGCGCGCAACCTCCGCTCTATAGTGCGTAGCCTGGTTGCGTACTACAGAGGAGGAAGCCGCGCATCTCGAAGCTAGACGTGTAGGTCGACGGGGAGTACCAGTGGCGACGGGTCCGTGCTTCGCTCTCCCAAGCTATGCGCGACTTAGTGCAAACTGACCACATTTTTTTTGCTTATGACAACATAATTCAATAAGGACATTAGTTAATTAACTAACTAACCAGCGTTGAAAGCTAGGCGAGTTGGTAAGGTTTCATCTTTTAGCAAACTGCACAGCAGACGGGACACAAAGAAGGAACAAAAGACTGCGCTCGTCTGTCGCTTTCGTTCCTTCTTTGTGTCCCGTCTGCTGCGCGGTTTGCTAGAAGATGAAACTAACTAACCGTTCATTAGCTCTTAAGCAGAGGCCCGCGAGGGGGCGGGGTGATCAAGCCGGACTAACTGTATTGAGAGAAAATTTGTGATTGCTGTGGTCAAAATGTGGAACTTGTTTGTGCAAGATTCGTTCTAGGATTATACTATTTGATTTTAACAAGATACAACCGCTAATTAGCGCGTCTAAGGTAATTAGCGCCCGATGGGCGAGGCACTGGGGAGCCTCTGCCCCCCCCCCCCCCCCCGCGTCACTCGGCTTCTATATCCTCCCGATTCCTGTTTTTTCTGCTGTTTTTCATGAGACATTCTAAACGTTTCTTCCTTTGATAGACCGCTGACTAGTTAATGTTTCCACCAGCTTTGAACCCGAGAGCTACCGTAAGTGCCTGCGGCAGGAGCAACGCTTGTTACGTCATCTAGTAAGGAAGGGAAGGGTTTACTTTTAGAGTAGGCAGAGAACCATCTTTTTCTGCAACCAATTATGCCATCCTTAGCTGCCAATGTAATGTGTCCCGACAGCAACACAGTCGTTAACAAGCTAGGTTTTCGAGAACCTTCCATTTGTATGAGTATCAACTTATAGCACAAGATGTGCCTAAATTGTAGTACTTGGATAAAGCCCACGAGACGTCGCTGTCGTCGTTGCTGCTGGCGTGCACCTTTTCAACGACACGGTATTCCATAATAGGTAAAAAATATGCAATATAAAAGGACACTCTTTGTTATTGTACATCACTCTAAAAATGTTCCCACACTTAAGAGTGTTGGTTTGCAATATTGTTTTTTTTTCTCTTTTACACAACAGTCAACTGCGACTACACGTGCGATGACAAATGACGTAGATACTGCGTAATGGTTCTGATGATATACCGCGCACCAAAGCACTTGACAGGAGAGTTTTACATTTACTGTTTTCGGGTTGTCGCTAAAAGCTGTCACGTTTATATTCGTCACAAAAAAGAAGGCGGCAAAATATAACTCGATTTGCCTCCGTCTACAACTACATCTTAGATCTTGAGGGTGACGGTCTGTTAGTTAATGTACAACAACTGAAGCAATATTTTATACACCCTTAAGCAATATTTTATACAACCTGTTTCATGTAGTCAGGTCAACTTCTTACTCCGACCTTTGCAGCGAAAAATATGACGAAGAAATCGATGATGTGAACTGCCCATTGGAACCAATCTCTTGCCTCTGGAACGCTGCCTTGTTAAAGCCAGGAACGCGGTCGCCAAAGTGCCATGACGCAGCTTTTGTTTTTTCTTTCTATTCCGGGATACTTATTTACAGCACTGATGATATTGCGGGTAACAAACAGATAAAATGAATTACATCCTTTTGCGCAGTGACGCAGACAGAAATATTCCAGCAGTGTTTCTGCTTACAACTGAGCGATGCTTCTCAGACAGGGGGGAAGCTTTACAAGAAACATTAATATAGGGGTGAGCTTGAATATTCCACCAATACGATGTACCGCACTGGACAACATTCAGTTTGGTCACACAAGTACGTCCCTCGGACGATCAATTTGTGCTGAATTTTTTTTTTTTACATTTGGCTTACCGCGTCAGCATGCGCCTTTTCCACAGGCCACATATTTTTAGGAGCAAAGACACGGCAAATTTTGCTACGTCACAACTAGATGTTATAAGATATCGCGAGGAAAGAGGATTTATAGATGTCATTTTGAAGAATTCATTGAAACGCACCCCAAAATTTAAAGCGGCACCTCCGGGGCTTATACAACATTGCTGAATTGTTTCTGGTATAATCAACTGGCGAAAAATATTCAGACACCGTAATTAGTTAAAGTTATACCAATGACTTTAAAACTACGAAGCAGTCAAAATATATAGTAGCTGAGTCATTCTCTTCTGGTGTTCAGGACCAATAACACTGATGAAGAAAGATTGATGCGGGAAGCATATTATTATTATTTATTATTATTATTATTATTATTATTATTATTATTATTATTATTATTATTATTATTATTATTATTATTATTATTATTATTATTATTATTATTGTTAAACTTGCGCACTTTGATGTTGACTTGTCGGTTGTGAATCTCCTGCAGAGCTATCTGCTCAATAGATATTGTTATGTAGCCGTAAATGGCCAAACGTCTTCTTTGTATAAAGTGACTAGTGGGGTCCCTCAAGGGTCGGTATTAGGCCTACTCCTATTTTTAATTTACGTTATTGACGTTTCTTTTGCCATTCGTAATTCTTCTTTCCTCTTGTATGCCGATGACATCAAGATTTTTAAGGAAATTCATTCAGTTAACGACTGTCGCTTGCTGCAGTCAGACTTGCGCTCTTTTTTCGAATGGTGCAATGGTAATAACCTTTCTCTGATAACCTTGAAGACAAAATTCATGTCTATCACTCGCAAAACATCTAGCGTGTCATTCCAATACTCTGTCAATTCTGTGTCCTTATGCAAGGTTTATGAGACCAGTGATCTTGGTGTTGTTGTTGACAGCGCGTTAAACTTTACTGCGCACGTTAAGCGTGCTGCTATGCGGGGCCTTCGTTCTCTCGGATGTGTTTGTAGAATATCTCGAGAATTCAGGTCTCCCATGGCCCTACACAAATTGTACACGGCAATATGTCTTCCGCAACTTGAGTATGCGTCCGTGATATGGAATGGCATTGCTCAATCCAGCGGTAACACCATTGAACGAGTCCAGAAAAAATTCCTCAGCATATATAACCATCGCTTTGCTAAAAATGACTCTGGATCTCGTTCAAGTACTGCTGCATTATTATCACTGCCATCACTTCACTGCCGACGAAATCGCTCTGATCTCTTATTTCTTTACAAGCTAGTCCACGGTATCATATCCTGCCCTGTACTTCTCAATTGTGTAAATTTTCGAATTCCACGTAAGTTAACCAGAGAGAACAGACCGTTTCATGTACCCGCCTGCTTCTTCCAACACTCTGCCGTTCACAGAATACAAAGTCTCTATAATGTTAATTTTCTTGATCTTGACGTTTTTCATAGTCCACAATCATTGTTTTTATCCGAGCTTTGCACTGTTTTGACATAGTGTGGCACAATGGTACAAAGTCTTCCCTTCTCAGTCTTTCCGCATAGTTGTATATATGCAATCTAATTTTTTATTCCCCGTCAACATTTCTCGTGTTGTCTTATTTTACTGCTCCCCTTTTGTGTTCATTTCTCTTTGTCTACGTGTTTTTGCTCTTTTTATTTCTGAAAACTGTCTGTATTGTATTGTTTATTTTTATTGTTTTTTTTTTTGCGTGCGCCAGCACAAAGACCTTACGGTTGTTCCTGGGCACGTTAAATAAATCATTGATTGATTGATTGATTGATTATTATTATTATTATTATTATTATTATTATTATTATTATTATTATTATTATTATTATTAGTCCCGCACCATGGCTCCCAGTCGGGATGCATGCTTGCTATGCTCCTGCCCGTTTTTCGGTAAGCAGCAGTTTTTCCGCTGTGAAAGTTGCTCTAAACGCGTTCATGCGAAATGTGTAACCTGGCCTGATGAAGAGCTGCAACTCCTGAAGTCTGGATCGCGCTCATTTTGCTGCAATTTATGTGATCTGAGCCGTGCTTCTGGTAAGCCTAGCGAAAGCAACTCGTCGGGGTGCAGCGGTGAGCATTGCAGTTCTCAAACCGGTTCCCTCTCCACGTGTACCCCTCCGGGTGACGAACTCGCCGGGCTGCGCCGCCTCCTCCTAGACGCATTGGAGGGAATCTCGTTCCTCAGCGACGAGGTATCCCAACTACGCGAAGACAACGAGCGGCTCCGTAAGGATCATTCCCGCGGTGTTGAACAACAAGCTCGCGTGGTCGCCTCCCTTCGTGCAGAGGTCCGCTTCCTGCGTGAGGAGCTGACGCGCCGCACAGCCGCCGTGGCAGTGAAGGCACCTGTGAAACCCCCAGCGCACGTGACCGTTGACCCGTCTGTGACCTCCAAGCAACCTGCGTTCTCCGAACAACCCCTCTCCAAAATTCTTTCATCTTCGACTTCGCCGCCAGCTGACGTAGACACGTCGGAGCGTGTCAGTGTGATGCCTGTGACAGCCTCTTCTGCAGCGGTGACTGAGGGTGAAAGAAAGAAGAAACCCGCCTCGTTTGGAGTTATGAAAACATCCACTATATCTGTAGCTCAACGGCCACAAAGGCCACAATGGCCAAAGGCCATTTTTGTTACGAAGCTGAGCCCGGACACCACTACTGCTGACATTAAGAAACATATTGCTTCATTGGATCTGTCTCCCATCTCCTGCCGGCGACTTCAAACAAAGTTCCAGTCATATTCTTCATTCTATATTGAAGTTGACGAGGAAACACTACAACGCCTGAATGACCCTTCGATGTGGCCCCTCGGATGCCTCTTCAAGCCATTTCGTGGGGAGCTGCGCGATGACATGCTTCATCCTTCTGAGATAGTGACTGGAATCCAAAGTGCCGTGTGACGTAGACATATTCTACCAAAATGCTCGGGGTCTGCGTACCAAGACACTCGAGTTTTTCTCTAATGTTCTTTCGTCTGCTTTTCCTATTATTGCTATCTCTGAAACCTGGCTCGGCACTGAAATTCCCTCATCGGACTTTTTTCCCCCGGCCTACACCACCTTCCGCCGTGACCGAGATTTCAGTGAAACCAAACAGAAAGGCGGTGGCGTGCTGATTGCCATTGACAATTCACTGAAATCCGTTAGACGGAAAGACCTAGAAACTATCGAAGAATCGATCTGGCTAGAAATCAACCTTGAGCGCCGTGAAAAATTGTTGATTGGATGCTTCTATTTACCGCCCAGCATTTCCCCTGCCTCGTTTCACGATGTCATGTCTTCTATTGAACTTGTGATATCTTCTCATAGTGGGCACAGAATTATTGTTCTTGGGGATTTCAATGCACCTGGAATTGACTGGAGCACGCTTACCTTTTCTCATTACAATCATTTCACAGAGAAAAAGTGCAGCCTGCTCTTGGACTTTCTGGCGTTTAATTCCCTAGTGCAACATAATTCAGTCGTCAATTCCAGTGGCAACGTCTTAGACCTGTGTGTGTCAAACGATCAACCCCTTGAAGTTTCCCGCTCCAACATCTCTCTTGTACGTCCGGACAAATTCCACCCACCACTTAACGTAAGATTATCTGCATCAGCCGAAACAACGAGCTACAGCAGTTACGTAAACAAATCTCCAAGATTTGCGTTCAAGCGAGGTGATTACACGGGCCTCTATCATCACTTGTCCACCGTTGACTGGTCACAGGTTACTGACAAACCGAATGTTGATGACCAGGTTGATCAGTTTGCGGAGCTTGTACTGAGCAGCATGCGTAATTTTATTCCCCAATACACACATAAACAACGTAAATATCCCCACTGGTTCTCATCTGAACTTATCAGTGCACTGAAGCATAAAGATCGCGCACACAGGAAATCTAAATGTTCTCCATCGAGCGAGTGGAAGGAAGAGTTCAGCTTTTTTCGAACTCTCGCTAAACGCCTATATAAACGGGATCATAGTTCGTACATTGAATTCTTAGAAAAAAGCGCTTCTGACAGGCCAGCTGAGTTTTGGAAGTATGTACGTAAACGGTCCAGCAAAAGCGGAGAGTCTTTCAGACTACTAGACTCAAATGGGGTAGAAGTGCATGCCGTCGCTGACTGTTTTGCCGCACATTTCTCATCCGTTTATAAGGCCTCAGACTCTAGCACTGATATCAGACAGCCTAAGGCAGTTCGCTCACCCAGTGCTTTGTCGCTGGATGAAAATCTTATCTGCGAATGCATTAAGTGCTTAAAACCATCCTTATCATGTGGCCCAGATGGCATCCCCTCCGCCATACTAAAAGCTTATAGTAGTATATTTGTCCCAGTACTGACTGCGATATTTAATAACTGCCTGGACACTTCCACATTTCCTAGCATGTGGAAAACTGCTCGTGTTTTCCCAGTATTTAAGTCGGGCTCTAAAACAGATGTTTCTAATTATCGCCCGATTTCTCTACTATGTGCCACATCAAAGATCTTCGAGCTGGCTCTTCACAAAATATTGTCTTTTAGTGTTAAAAGCTCATTGATTCCTAATCAACATGGTTTTCTCGCTGGCCGCTCAACTACCACAAATCTTGCTAGTTTCATGACGCAGATCTCCACACCTATTTCTCAGAGAGGACAGGTTGACGTACTCTACTGTGACCTGAGCAAGGCTTTTGACGTAGTCAGCCACACACTGCTTATGGTTAAACTTGCGCAATTTGATGTTGACTTGTCGGTTGTGAATCTCCTGCAGAGCTATCTGCTCAATAGATATTGTTATGTAGCGGTAAATGGCCAAACGTCTTCTTTGTATAAAGTGACTAGTGGGGTCCCTCAAGGGTCAGTATTAGGCCCATTCCTATTTTTAATTTACGTTAATGATGTTTCTTTTGCCATTCGTAATTCTTCTTTCCTCTTGTATGCCGATGACATCAAGATTTTTAAGGAAATTCATTCAGTTAACGACTGTCGCTTGCTGCAGTCAGATTTGCGCTCTTTTTCCGAATGGTGCAACGCTAATAACCTTTCTCTGAATGCCTCGAAGACAAAATTCATGTCTATCACTCGCAAAACATCTAGCGTGTCATTTCAATACTCTGTCAATTCTGTGTCCTTATGCAAGGTTTATGAGATCAGTGATCTTGGTGTTGTTGTTGATAGCACGTTAAACTTTTCTGCTCACGCTAAGCGTGTTGCTTTGCGGGGTCTTCGCACCCTAGGCTGTGTTTGCAGATTGTCTAGAGAATTCCGTTCTCCTATGCCCTTCCGAAAATTGTACACCGCGCTATGTCTTCCTCAACTGGAGTATGCGTCCGTGATATGGAATGGCATTGCTCAATCCAGCGGTAACACCATTGAACGAGTCCAGAAAAAATTCCTTAGCATATATAACCATCGCTTTGCTAAAAAATCTCGTTCAAATACTGCTGAATTATTATCATTGCCATCACTTCACTGCCGACGAAATCGTTCTGATCTCTTGTTTCTTTACAAGCTAGTCCACGGTATCATATCCTGCCCTGTACTTCTCAATTGTGTTAATTTTCGAATTCCGCGTAAGTTAACCAGAGAGAACAGACCGTTTCATGTACCCGCCTGCTTCTTCCAACACTCTACCGTTCACAGAATACAAAGTCTCTATAATGTTAATTTTCTTGATCTTGACATTTTTCATAGTCCACAATCATTGTTTTTATCCGAGCTTTGTACTGTTTTGACATAGTATGGCACAATGTACAAAGTCTTCCCTTCTCCGTCTTTCCGCATAGTTGTATATATCCAATCTAATTTTTCATTCCCCTTCAATATTTCTCGTGTTGTCTTATTTTACTCCTCCCCTTTTGTGTTCATTTCTCTTTGTCTACGTGTATTTGCTCTTTTTATTTCTGAAGACTGTCTGTATTGTATAGTTTACTTTTATTGTTTTTTTTTGCGTGCGCCTGCACAAAGACCTTACGGTTGTTCCTGGGCACGTTAAATAAATGATTGATTGATTGATTATTATTATTATTATTATTATTATTATTATTATTATTATTATTATTATTATTATTATTATTATTATTATTAGATCTTGTTATGTTGCCGTAAATGGCCAAACCTCTTCTTTGTATAAAGTGACTAGTGGGGTCCCTCAAGGGTCGGTATTAGGCCCACTCCTATTTTTAATTTACGTTAATGATGTTTCTTTTGCCATTCGTAATTCTTCTTTCCTCTTGTATGCCGATGACATCAAGATATTTAAGGAAATTCATTCAGTTAACGACTGTCGCTTGTTGCAGTCAGATTTGTGTTCTTTTTCCGAATGGTGCAACGGCAATAACCTTTCTCTAAATACCGCAAAGACAAAATTCATGTCTATCACTCGCAAAACATCTAGCGTGTCATTTCAATACTTTGTCAATTCTGTGCCGTTATGCAAGGTTTATGAAATCAGTGATCTTGGTGTTGTTGTTGACAGCGCGTTAAACTTTTCTTCTCACGTTAAGCGTGCTGCTATGCGGGGCCTTCGTTCTCTCGGATGTGTTTGTAGAATATCTCGAGAATTCAGGTCTCCCATGGCCCTACACAAATTGTACACGGCAATATGTCTTCCGCAACTTGAGTATGCGTCCGTGATATGGAATGGCATTGCTCAATCCAGCGGTAACACCATTGAACGAGTCCAGAAAAAATTCCTCAGCATATATAACCATCGCTTTGCTAAAAATGACTCTGGATCTCGTTCAAATACTGCTGAGTCATTATCACTGCCATCACTTCACTGCCGACGAAATCGTTCTGATCTCTTATTTCTCTACAAGCTAGTCCACGGTTTCATATCCTGCCCTGTACTTCTCAATTGTGTTAATTTTCGAATTCCGCGTAAGTTAACCACACAGAACAGACCGTTTCATGTACCCGCCTGCTTCTTCCAACACTCTACCGTTCACAGAATACAAAGTCTTTATAATATTAATTTTCTTGATCTTGACGTTTTTCATAGTCCACAATCACTGTTTTTATCCGAGCTTTGCACTGTTTTGACATAGTATGGCACAGTGTACAAAGTCTTCCCTTCTCCGTCTTTCCGCATAGTTGTATATGTGCAATCTAATTTTTTATTCCCCGTCAACATTTCTCGTGTTGTCTTATTTTACTGCTCCCCTTTTGTGTTCATTTCTCTTTGTCTACGTGTTTTTGCTCTTTTTATTTCTGAAAACTGTCTGTATTGTATTGTTTATTTTTATTGTTTTTTTTTTGCGTGCGCCAGCACAAAGACCTTACGGTTGTTCCTGGGCACGTTAAATAAATCATTGATTGATTGATTGATTGATTGATTATTATTATTATTATTATTATTATTATTATTATTATTATTATTATTATTATTATTATTATTATTATTATTATTATTATTATTATTATTATTATTATTATTATTATTATTATTAATGGCCTATTTTTAGGTCCACCGCAGGAAGAAGACTTCTCCCAATGATATCCAATCTGCCTTATCCTGTGCGAGCTGGTTCCAGTTTATGTCTGCGAATATCCTAATTGCCTCGTTCCATCAAACCCTCTGCCGTCCACGCGCTACGTCTCCAGCAAAGAGCAAATCGGAAAGAAATACAAAACGAGTTTTCCCTCATTTGTAATTTAATATCATACTTGTACCCACATATTGATACTGTATGTCATTAAAATACAAAGAAGTCCATATTTGTGCCATCGTCGAAATGTTAATCTCTTTGATAGAAGCGGGAGGCTTCGGTAACATTAACTAGCTTTGACTATTCCGCACATTTGTCGGCTCCTTTCATATATATCGATCTATAAATGTTTGGATCGTTATCCGCATAATGTATGAGAAAGTTAGATGAACTAGTCTCTTCGTATCGCGTTTTTTTTAACGTTTTTCGTAGTCCTAGCAACCGCTGCAGTCAGCTTTCAGTACAGGATGTTTCAACCTGCGCCAAGTATTAAAAAAAAAAAACAAAAAAAACAAGACATACGTGCTACACGTGTCAAATTGACCCAGTATTGTTTTGCACCATATGTAGCATGTCATGATCTACTTTCTTCTGATCTGCCAAGTTTGGTAATTAACAAAGATTGCTTGATGAACTTTTAAAGTTGTAGCGCTTTTCAGAAACGTCAGATTAGTTCATCTATGCAACGATAACTACCCTGTTTAACTTTTTCCCAGCAATTCTCTGTAGTGCGCGAAATTTAAAAAAAAAGAAAATCTGGGCGCGTTAGCTGAAACGCCCTGTATTCGTAGCGTACGACACGCACAATTTTCTAATTACAATTTTTTAAAGCGAGAATATTTCTTCGGTTGTGTTGTTCATTTTCGTCGTGGCCGAATTAGCCTAACGGCACTGCGCGGTCGACGTCAAGCGCCGATTAACTCTTCGGGACGCACGCTGACAGTGAGGTCTCTGGTTCGATTCCCGGCCGCCTCGACCACGCAGTGCTGGTAACTTGTGCGTTATACGAGCCGTATAGTCGTATTATTTCACGAAGCATACGTCGTAATGCAGAAGGCGCGCATAGGAGCAGCGCATAGGAGCAAACAATAATGAAAGGAACTAGTGAACAAACTGACCAAGTTAGAATATACAGCACTGTAAACCTTTTCCCACCCATATGGGTGTTTCGATCACTGAATCACCCTCGGTACACCCTTATATCTGACAATTTTTTATTCAAAGGGTGTAAATACAACACTAACGCCCTTTGCACACCCTTATTTGAAATAAGGGTGCATAAAGGGCAAATGTTCGAATATAACACCCTAAATAACTGCTGGGGTGTGGGGGTGTTTCTTGAAATGTTACACCTATACAGTTTTGTGAAGGTGGTTGTTTTCACATAAAATTAATCAAATCTGTAATTATAACATTCATTATTACGCAACTTTAGACTAAAAAATGTGCTTGGCCAAGTGATAGCTACAATATGATAATGCCTGCGTGCCTTGTGATGCAGCCATGAAATGTAAAGAGTTGAAGAAAAATGACGCATCGCTTGACCCACCAGGGTTGTTCGTAATTCATTGACTATATAAGCGCCACGCTTTCTATTAGGGTATGTGTTAACGGGTCCATATATTACGCGGCTGTAGTGACTTGTTCATCTTATGGGTTGTATGCGTATGAGTGAATTCTGTATTGAATTGAGTGAGCGTGTACTATGGGTTGTATAAGTATGAATGAATTGTATATTGAATTCAGTGTGTGTGTGTACTATGTGTCTATACCATATCATCTATACCAGTTAACGTGCGCTATCAATATAATGTATGTAAATCCTCTGCATCAGCCTTCCGTTGTCGCCGTTTCTCTCTTAATGGAGCGAGGGTCACCCGATTTTTTTAGGAGTGTGAATTATAGCTATAGTTCTACCCTGGAAGAAGTAGCTATGTCATTTGATTTATAGTGCTTCAGAAGAAAAGGAGGAAAGGAGGCGGGTGTAACCGCTTTATTTATATTTTTGAAAGCGACCCGCCACGGTGGTCTAGTGGTTATGGTGATCGACTGCTGACCCGCAGGTCGCGGGATCAAATCCCGGCCACGGGGGCCGCATTTTCGATGAAAACGGGAATGCTTGAGGCCCGTGTACTTCGATTTAGGTGCATCCCAGGTGGTGGAAATTTCCGGAGCCCTCCACTACGGCGTCTCTCATAATCATATCGTGGTTTTGGGAGGTTAAATCCCTACAATCGTTATTATTAAATTATTTTTGGAAGGGTGTTAGGGTGTATGTTTGCTTAAACACCCCATTCCACTTTTGCCATAAGGGCGTAGTTTTCATATTACACCCTTGAAAATTGATGCATAAAGGGTGTAAGTCCGTGAAGTGCGCCCATAAGAAGGGTGTAATCCTGCCTGTTACACCCTTTTCGTGGGGGGTAAGGGTGTGAGTTATAGACACCAAAAAACACCCATATGGGTGTAATATGGTTTACAGTGAGGGGTAAATTACACAATTCAAGGCCAGGAGGATCCATATCAGCCATATAGTGAAGAGAAGTGGATGAGACTGAGATGTTTACAAGTAATTAGTAATAAAAAATCAAATCCAACGCTAATGTTCTTGTGTAGCGACTGGTGTAGTTCTAAATAGTGCGCAAGATGCAGCTCCACTACAGTGAAATCTGAGGAAGTGCGTAGCATGGGCACCCAGCGATTCCCGTTCGTAGAGTTCCAACTGCTCCGTTTACCAAACCGTCGATGACGTCAATGCTTGAGGTAAGCGTGTAGGCCTTCCCCGGCAAGAGTAGAATCTTGTTAGGGAGATTCGCAAATTAGGCGTGCGACATGCGCGCTGCTTTTTGCTGCGTTTTGTCGACTTCCTGCTTGTTATGGCAGTTGAGATACGTGTCGTCTGCAGCGAGTTACCACAGGTTGTTTCCCCCTTCATCTGTAGTGACGAAGGCGCCGGAGGAGCGCTGGTGGGAGGAGCGATTGCGCTCTTGGCGAGGCGGGGGCGCCCTCTCTAGCGCGGCGCGGGTGTCAACTCCGCATGTTTCTGAAACGTTTCTGGAGATTGTAAGTTAATTATAGAGATCATACTTCTTGATTATTTCTTTTAATTATATTATTTTAGACCTTTCTCGCTTATTTTAACCCAATTTTGAGCATTGCTAGCCTTGTATTAACCCCTTCATTTTGAGCGTGATCACGCCACATGACATCTACGGTTGGACGAGAAGCCGGGCCCCTAGAGTGTTACTCACCTAAAAGAAAATAACTGAGAACATCGCGCACTTAGCAAGGGCTCGAGCAAACTGTAATGGCAACAACAGCAACCATCTTTGCTGATCTGAATCTTTTCCGTCAAAGTTTAGAATCGCACGTGGTGAAAAAATAACGACAAATAAAAATACTAGGCCCAACAGATAACACTGAAAATAAAGCTAACAGCACTAATCGCTTTCTCTATCATCATTCCCGACCATGTAAAACAGCCCACGCTTTCATCTTTGCCAGTATCGACGAAACAGTCGATACCTTCACGTGTGAGTTGTTTAACAGAGTTTTGTGCAGAACGCTGTACTTCGTTTTGTCAGCTGTGCCCTTACTGAAACTCCCGAAGTTCGTCAAGTAACGCGGGTACATCGCGCGCAGGATCAAACGGGCACGCGTGTTCCTCGATCTGCGTACTTTGCCGCCGGGTTTGTGCGGCACGCAAATCTTTTAGTCAGACGAGAGCGAGAACTCTCGCAGAACTGGGTCACAGCCAAACATGGCATGTACTGAGCTCCAAGTATCGTCAATTGCCAACGCCGTAGATAGAAGTTAGCAGGTTATCATTCGCGATTAATTACAGACACGTGCCGTAGGAAACGATGTCACTGAGAAAACTAATGGACGAACAACCTGGTACCATCCATTAGCTTCCGCTATTTCATTATTTTTGTTTCCTTTTCCGGAAACATCGATCGGCGGAGCTTACACCTTTATCACCCTTATACCTCCGGTGTTAGCGAGAGCGGCTGGTTTTCTTGTTTGGCAAGTGCGGTATAGACAGAAAGAAGGGAGTATTTCGACCGCTTGCATTTTTTTTAGAATATCGGACACGTGTTGACAGCGCACTAAAGAAAAATTGGTTTCGAGGAGAACCAAATGAACAAAAAAAAAAAAGAGACGTCTATTGTGTTCGTACGATGTCGCTCTCTATAAAGCCCAGTCATGCACAGAATCGCGAAATATATTACTATATCAGTTCCATACTTATTAATTACAATTGACTAGGAACTTGAAGAAAACTATAAAGGTATGGTAATGCTTACTCGTCCGAATTTACTCGGAATTCTCCAATTCCGAAATAATTTATTATGATTATCGGCGTACTTCGCGAAGATCTTTTCGTGACAATATGATCTCGTCTCGTAGAATCTGTAATCAGTTCTTGTATTTTGAACTCACAATATTAAACTGAAACTGAAGTTTAAGCTGAACGAAAACGACAAGTCCGGACTTCCTCAGCACAAGCTGAGAAGAAATTAGATGTGTTCAGATAAAAAAAAAAGTTACCACGTCAACGAATAAGCTGTCGCGAACTTTCTTTTTCTTTTTTGTGTTGCTTTAGGTAAGCTTAACTATGATGATGATGACGACGTTCCTAATTGTGATGTCCAGCTGTTCCGTTTGAAATAAGCATACCTTTCTGTGTAGGCGGCTAAAAAAGGAAAGCAAGAAAAGAAAAAGAAAAGTAAGAATAATGGTTGGAATGATTGAGTGCAGAATTGCACCAAAATTTAACAAGATAGGAGGTGGGGGAGGGATGGGGGGATGTCGCCCACTTTATGGTATGTCAAACTATACTCATAACGCCTGATCGTAAATGAGGGCAATTGCACAGAACACGGACACGCCTTGCAAAGGAGTGTTGAGGGAGTTATCGCGCTACCAATAGCGCCACATCTGAGAGACCGGTGGCAGTGAGCTTTTCTCAGCTATTCGAAACAATGTTCTGAAGCAAGCTCGGTGCGATGAGGCAACGCTAAAAGTGGGGTGAAATACGAAAATGACAGTGTTGTCTGGAACCAGCCCACCGCTGCGTCCATCGCGTTACTTGACATAAGATCTAGTTCTAAGTGTATTAGTCGCTAACTACAGCTCCCTAGATGCTTGGCGACTGTCTGGAGGACGCAACCGAAACGAAAAAAAAAAAAAAAACATTGCCGGCTTCTGGGGAGCAACGACCAATTACGACGCGGCGATATCTTTCTCAATGTTAATGTGCCGACTGTAACAGGCGGCATTGCAAAACAAACGCCACGAAGACGCTATTTCCACATCGCTCGTCGATATACTCCGACAGCGCGACGTTACACGCACGGATTGTTGCTGGGTTCTGCGCTGGCGGTGAACGTACTTATTATTTCATGGCGCCGTCTCATTTTCGAAGTCATAACTGTTTTGTGTCGTTCACGGGGTTACTGCGGGCGACTGCTGTACAACATGGTCCGCGCTGTAGCGATATACACCAGGACACAGACATTGATTGCAGAAGTATGGTTTTCAGACTATACACTAAAATACTTTCAAGGCCGTGTTTCGGAATGCCGCTTTCGAGGTTACTGACGTCGTGTGACGCCTGCGAAGTTCAAGAACATAGGTCGATGCCGATTTGCGCGCGCGTTCCATACATATATATACCACACGCACATGGATAGTGCATACATGCAGTTTGGGTAGTGCATACGTGAACTGAATGTACTTGAAAGATGACGTGTCTTCCTTCAGTGTTCATGAGTTTAATACCTTGTGCTACATCTTATGTAATTATACCTGCGCTCTTAACTTTTCCCCCCTTCGTACTGCATTTCAGATTTAGCAGCGTAAAATCATTTGAAATAACCGGCTCGCTGTCAGCTGAGCCTGTTTACGCATAATGACTACTTCTTGATCTTTTTCGAACAGCTCATATTGCACGAATCGCACAAAGTAAACGCACATACTCTACAATGGAAACGTCCTAGTATAGAGTAATGACGAGAGTGCACGCTTGTGATGGCGCCATGCATAATTGTGCAATCGATATTAGTGATTATCTGATGCTGTCAGTAATAACAGTTCGCCACAGACGAATGTTTTGTACAGGGCCGCTATGTAAGGAACACGGAGTGATCGAAATGGACAGATCCTCTGATCGTGCACAAGGTTCATATACAGCAAAGCCGCGCAGGTGGTGATGGCAAGACAGTAGCAAAGCAGTAGGTTTGGGTGCTACAAACGCACAAGCGCGGATCGTAGATTGGTCTGTGGCGGTCGTGTCTGTGAAGCATGAGACGCCTGCACGCAGCGAATGTGGTCGACATTCCAGCGCTTCGTCTGTCGTCTTCTCTTGTCCGTGTTTTTTTTTTTTTTTGCGCTGCTGGTAAGAATAAATACAGAAGATGCCACGCCCTTTATCCAACAGGCGACGTGTATGGAGAGTGTGAGTGCCTACGTACGAAAAAGGCGCTCGTCGGAACGTCACTTACCATAGCTTGTCATTTTACTTCTACCTCTATTGCGTCGCGCCGTAAGCATTGCGGGCTCCGCAGTGTAAAGAACACCCACAAAACATTGTGCAGAACTAACCGAGTTAAAAGACAAAGAATGTGCTTTGGCATTGAAGCTCGCTTCTGAGAGGCGTGGTAACAGATGTGTATCACTTCTTTAGCCTCGTCCGATAATGAGCCATCTTGAATTTCTTGTAAAACCCTCCTGAAACGGCGGCCTGGAACTTCCGACGCGTAATCAAAATTTGCAACGGTGAAGGGCCCGTTAAGCACCATGACGGAGGATCACAACGATAATCATTGCAATCATCACCGCCATGATCAAACGCTGTTTTAGTGAAATCTAATGTGCCGCGTCCACCAGTCGCGTCTTGATCGTTCACTATAAGTAAGAAAATGTCCAGCGTCTTGCGCACGCACGCACGCACGCACGCACGCACGCACGCACGCACGCACGCACACACACACACACACACACACACACACACACACACACACACACACACACACACACACACACACACACACACACACCACACACACACACACACACACACACCTGTGACTGACCGAGATCTTCTTTTTTGTGGCATGAGCACCCAGTCACACTCTTGTTCCTCTTCCAAGCACTTGCGGTCGAGCACTTACTTCCGGTTTTCCGAATATTCAGAAAAGGTCTTGTAAAGAATATAAATCGATGGTTCTGGTCGAAGTTAAGAGCCATATCGGATACACATGATACCGGAACATAACTGGACTAAGGGCCAATGAACTGTCAGGATAAGTAGTACAATTAATTGATTGAGCTCATTAAAATATTGTAAGCAGGTGGAGTCGCCGCTGCGCCTGGCGGAGGAGACCTCAACCACGCGCTTCTTGGCTTTTTAGGCCCGGTTCGGCAGCGCGACGAAGCACAAAGTTAACCCAAGGAGTTCAGTAGGGCACACGAACGTCGCGGTGCGAGCGCCTCTACCATACACCTATATCCAACAATTAGGATCACCTCCAGAATTTTTTTTAGCCTTTTTCTTTTGCGAATAACACTTCCCGAGGTACACGATTCGCCCGCAGCGGCATCCAAACATCAAAAGGAATCTCGTCAAGAACCAGCAACACGCATCTACAGTGTGCTAGAATGATATCGTTATTCTAGTGCATTATAGCGCGATCATAGACATCGCGCAGGAATTGAAGAGGTGTTTTATCCCCCATGGCGGGAGCGCGGGGACTCCGCGCGCTTCGCCGAGTGAAGTCGAGAGCGTCTCTGCAGCGTCGGGTGTGGATGGATGTGACGGAGAAGGAAGGGGAAGAGTGAAAAGGCGCAGGCTCCAGTGCGGAGCCAGAGTCACCCGAGTCGGCCGCAAATTAGCTCGCCTAATGGCCGCTTCCTCCCCCACACACTCCCGGTATATATAATGTGGAGGATGCTGACGCGCCAGAGAAGCGTTGCTTCACCATCGACCGCGCAGGCGACGCGGCATAGCATAGTGCAGTGCTTCACTGCTACGCGTGGTGGTGGCCGCGATGGTGGAGAGCTTCCCATCTTTGCGAGTGCGCAGACGACGAAAATACCAGAGGACGAGTAAGCGACATCGCCATGTTGGACCGTTTTGCGAGCATGTGGAGCGTCCATATATTCCGCTTGGAAGAAGCTCCTTAGCGAAGCTTCCTGCCCAAATTACCGTAGAGTTCGCAACAATAATTAGGTTAGGTAACTTTCGCACTGTGATCATTTAACTTTCGTCAAACCCTCTTACCCTCCCATGCTACTACGCGAAGTTAAGGAGGCGATCACGAGAGCACCCAGACGTAGGCGGCTAGATAGATAGATCGATAGATACGAAGATAGAAACGCTCAAAGAAACGCTAAGAAATGCTTCGCATTTAAAAAATTTAATACCGACGCGCTTTAACTCGGTGTGATGCCACAGCGTGTGTGACTTCACCACACCAGGCCGCCAGAACAACAGAATTGTATTTATGCTGCACAAAATAGCTGTCTCCTAGACTTTATGCCGGAAACTGAACTGCATAATCATGTATGGCGTGTGTTGATGCTTGTAGGGCAAACCAGCGCAGTAAATAAGAACACGGTGCTCCTCGCAAAGAGTATGAAAGTGCTCCCACAAAGGACCGGTTCCAAATCAACGATTATAATAACTGGCTGTCTTGATGAGCGATGTTTAAAAAGAGCTAGGACAAAGCAATTCAACTTCGTTCCATTTATCGCATGTCTATTGATTTAATTTCATTTGCCTCATGCCAGTTAGGAGGACATGCAGATGATCTCGACTACTCAAAGTTCTATGCTTGCAGAGTTGTAAAGTCGGACAAAAAAGTAAAGAAAAAAAGAAAGGAGCAAATGAAGGAACTAACGAAGGAGGAAATAAATGAATGAGAAAACAAATACAGCGCAAGCAGACATGACGAACCGGGAATGAGAAACGTGAACGCGAGTTATGTCGATGGACAGGACATGAATTATTGATGAACCGCAGGATCTCCGTATACGCGACGTCTGAGGAAAAACAAAAAAACAACGAGAGTGGTCGACACGAACAAGGGAGTGCTCGGTGCAGGCTGAAAATAAGAACAGAAACGAAATTCGGGTACCTCGCTCTACGTACCCACTTAACGACGAGCGATAACACCAGGCCACCTGAAGGTCCACCTCAGGGAGCGCGGTGCGCTGTTTACTGGAGAAACAATAATAACAACAACCGACGCTGCATTCGGGAGCCGCTAAACCGGTAAAAAAAAACAAAAAAACGTTTAAATACCGTAATATAACTCTGCGACTCAGTAAACGACGTTGCAATATCATCACTGCGACTCAGACGGTCAACCAGGAACGAATGCAGTTATTTTCCCTGTAGGGAGAAACATCGTCCATCAACCAGGTGTTGAGTGATATAGACTGCTGTCGAAAGAACACTGCGAAAGTTCTGGTCAGTGCAGTTGATTCTAATCTGGTGCCCGTTCGTTGCGTTTGACGCAAGTATAAAGAGAGGGATAGTTACGTAAGACTCAGGGCACGTATGATGGCTCATGACTTGGTCGTGGTATAACTACGGAGGTGGACCGTATGCTGACACAAAATTGAGGCTCGCCCTAGAGTACAATCAAGCCACATTTTATGGGCGTATGACCATCGATTTCTCGCCTCATTTCAGTGTATAGGATGAAAGCAACTGCATATAATCCTCGTTAATGTTTAATTGCTCCGCGTGCTCTTAGTTACAATCTCTCTATTATAGCTGGGCGACAAATATTCGTTATTCTGAGCGGTCCGCCGCATACCCCTTTGTGACACGGCGTCCTCGTTTGGGGACACGAACTTCAGAGGCGCGTCCCACGCCGCGTGTTTCTTCAAGTGTCCTGAAACTCAGTGTGCACATTCGTGCACGCCTCCTGATTGGATAACTAGCGGTCATTTAACTTCATTGTCCTGCGTACTGCTGCAGAGGATCACTTTGGTGGAGACACTACCGTGTTAGACGATCGTTCGACGTGCCGCGTTCCAGGACCAACGTCAAGAGTATTTTTTTTTCTCCGCTCGAAACAAATACAGCCAAAAAAGAAGGTGTGCATGCTTTTCGGGCCTAATAGTTGATTCTTTTTATGCAAGTATTGAAGCTGACTGATGGCAGAATAATTAGATAATTAGTTACACGCGAATTAACATCAATTACTCAAACTCACACAAAGCAACACATTCGTTCGTTTTCTTTCCTGGAATGTAATACTGAGTGCCTTGGAATCACGCCATGCGAATTTGGCGCATTTGCAGACAGTGAATCATAATGCGTGTCTGAAGGGGATACACAGAAGAATCGGTGACGATATTGAAAGCGATGGTAGTAGCCTAAGATATAAGCCTGAGCCTTTCCACAGCAAGCCAGTTAGAATAGAAGAGATCGACAGCGATGTGTTCAGACAGGTTTCTTTTAATCTATTTCGCCTTTTTAGGTTCACTGGTAAAGTATTGCACGTTATATCTAATAGACTTCGTTCGCAAAAGTCACCTGGATTGCTATTTTTAACGTTTTATTTCACGTGCCGCGAAATTATAAAAAAGAGCTCGCTTATTTATGTAACCCCGCAAAAAAAAAAAAAAAACTTAAGTCAGCTTCGCAGTAATGGCGCCAAGCCTGAAGGAAGTGCGAAGCTGGGCGGTGTTGGGAACAGGTGTCTCAGTTTGCGACTGCTTCTGCGCAGAGCTGATAGACGGAGCGATCAAGGCGACGGTGAGTTAAGGCAAATTTATATACATATATACAGAGGCGTTACATATTCGGCGCTGGGGCCGACAGCTTATTGGGCTCGCACAGCGGTGCGACGACGACCCGCGATTTCTTCGTTCGCTGTCTCGCTGTCTCCCTCTCTCCGCGCAGCTTGGTTCTTTTATAGCCCTGGGCGATCGCTTGCATCAGCCAGTAGTGCGAAGCCTCCAATCAGGAACCGCCGTTGGTCGCTGGCTCGAACCGGATCCGCGGGGAGGAGGGCTTGCCGCACGTTGCGGGAGAGATTTCCGTCGGTTGCGTCAGGCGCAGCGCCGGAGTTGCCGGTGATTGCGTAAGGCTCCCGCCTCGTTGCATCAGCTGGTGTTGACGCTGGTTGAGTCAGCCTCATCGCCGGAGTTGCCGGGGATTGCGTAAGACTCCCGCTTCGTTGCATCAGCGGGTGTCGACGCGGGTTGCGTCAGACGTTTTACCAGCTTGAATTCCTTGTCGAAGCAAGGAAGTTTGGGTTGGGAGCCCTGGCATAACAGCACCCCCGCCGCCAGACAATGCGCCGGAAAGACGAGCTGCTTCCACGTGGCTCGGATGCCGGGCGCGCTCGTTCGCCAGGTCCATCCAGGTTCACCTCCAGGGCCATGGGGACATTTGGCTCCACGCTTCGTTCCGTGAACAGATCCCAGTCGCCAGGCCGGATCCCGGCTCCAGTGGCTTGTCGCCAAGATGTGTCGACTTGCTTTGCTCGTCTCTTCTGACGATCTTTCGTATCAGCACTTGTTGATCGTTCTGCAACTTGTCAAGAACGGTCCGACAACAGACAACACACGACACAAGCAAGTGCCCTCGGTCACCCCACAGAACACCAGACCTAAATAGAATAATATATTCCTAGCTACCTTTATGTCGAAATTTTGTTCCCTCTATATCAAGAGGCACATGTGAGACACCAAAACTCTTAAAAACAGAACTCAAAATATTACACGTGTAACAAACGCAATGAAACAGAATTCAAAATAATCTTGGCCCCTTGAGATCACTCAGGACGGAAGCGCTCAGCTGAGGCCGCAATGAGGACAAAATTTTGCCCCAATTTGCCAGCGAAAAACCGAAAGGATAGCCGAAGACGGCACTGATTAGAACGCGCGACTCAGTGCGTCTGCGTTCGCGTTTAGCTTTCCTTTCTTGTAACGAACGTTCAAGTTGTGCTGTTGGAGTATCATGCTCCACCTTAATAACCGGCCGCTTTTGGACGACATGTTATTCAACCAGGTTAGAGGACAGTGGTCCGTTTCGACCACAAACTTGGAACCGGAGACGTAACAGGCCAGCTTTTGAACGGCCCACACGAGGCAGGCACATTCCTTTTCGGAGGTACTATATGCCTCTTCCCTGCAGCTCAGTTTTCGGCTTAAATACAAAACTGGTCTTTCGTGACCAGTGTCATCTTCCTGGCACAATATAGCTCCCATTCCGCGATCACTCGCGTCGCACTGAATGATAAAGCCCTTGGAAAAGTCAGGCGCCATGAGAACGGGTTTTTCGCTTAAGGCTTGTTTAAGCTTGCAAAACGCATTCTCTTTCTCCGGGTCCCATGTCACTTTAACTGGCTCCGACTTTCGAAGTGCGTCAGTTAGAGGGCTGGCAATGGTAGAGTAGTTTTGCACATAATGCTGATAGTATCCCGCTAGTCCTAAGAAAGCCCTTATCTCAGACTTGGTGGTTGGTCGTGGATAGTTCACGACGGCGGCTACCTTGATCTCTGAAGGTCGACGCCGGCCACGCCCCACAACGTGTCCCAGGTAAGACACCTCCCCGCATCCTAGGTGACATTTAGCAGGTTTCGCTGTAAGACCCGCTTCTTTCAACTTGTTCAGCACGACTCGTAAATGTTCGACGTGTTCTTCCCAGGTGTTCGAGAAGATGGCGACATCGTCGAGATACGGCAGTGCGAACTCGGACAGGCCATTAAGAACGCGGTCCATTAGACCCGAAAAGCAATAAGGCGCATTTTTCAGTCCAAAACTCAGCATAAGGGGACGATACGTTCCGAATGGAGAAACGAACGCGGCGTAGCGGCTAGCACGCTCGGTAAGAGGGACCTGCCAATAACCTCGCACGAGGTCTAGCGTGGAAATGTAGTTTGACTTTGACACTGTTTCCACCCTTTCCTCTAGATTTGGTATCGGATAGGTCTGGTCTCGAGTTATGGCGTTAAGGCGCCGATAATCGATGCATGGCCTAGGATCCTTTCCCGGCACTTGAACCAATATTAGAGGAGATGTATAGTCACTCTCACCCGGTACTATGACTCCCAACTCAAGCATTCTATCGATTTCCTCCTTCATGCTCTGCTTCTGCACAGGGGAACATCGATATGGCTTACTACGGATTGGTTCCTCACATGTCAGCTCGATGTCGTGCTTAATAACCGTCGTTTTTCCGGGACGGCTGGAAAACACGTCTTTAAACTCAGAAACAATCCTCCTCAAGTCCTCCTTCTGGACTTGACTTAACCTTGGCTCCAGGTTCAACTGTTCCTCTGAACCCCTTTCGCTTACATCGCTAGAAGTCAGAATTTCTGCTCTTTCCTCCTCTGAAGCATTCAAAAGCAGGTTTACGACCGCCTGACGTTGAACGTACGGTTTCATCAAGTTGCTGTGATAAATTTTGTTAAACCGCTTTCCTAATTTCACTTTGTAGTTGGTATCGGAAAGCTTCGATATTACCTTAGCGGGCCCCTCCCAATGAACCTCCAGCTTGTTCTTCTTGGAAGGCCGCAGCAACATTACCTGACTTCCCACTTCGAAGGTACGTTTTTTTGCTGATTTGTCGTAGTATTCTTTCGACAATACTTGCGCTGCCTTCATGTGGCTCTCCACAAGATCTTTTGTTTTTCCGAGCCTCTGAAGGAGGTTGAGAACATAAGCAACTACATTCGGGTCCTCATCATTTCCCTCCCAGGATTCGCGTAGCATTCGCAAAGGTGTTCTTAAGCTCCGGCCATATACAAGCTCTGCGGGACTAAAGCCAGTGCTCTCATGAGGAGCAGACCTCAAAGCAAACATAGCGGGAGGAATACATGCTTCCCAGTCGCATTTGTGCTCATAACAAAGAGCTCTCAGTATACGTTTCAGAACTGAATGTATACGCTCTACCGGATTAGATTGTGGGTGATGGATTGAACTGTGCACCACCTTGATTCCACATTTATCCAAAAAGGTAGAGGTAAGGCAACTGGTGAAGACGCTGCCATTGTCGCATTGAATTTCAGAAGGAAATCCGACACGCGCGAATATCGAGAGCAGAGCATCCACGACGTGAGGAGAATTGAGCTCCCTAAGAGGTACCGCTTCTGGAAATTTCGTTCCCACACAGAGGGCAGTCAGGATGTATCGACAACCTTGCCTTGACTGCGGCAATGGCCCAACAATGTCGATAACTAGGCGCCGAAAAGGTTCTGTTATAACTGGCACAAGCTTCATGGGCGCCTTCCACTTGTCCGTGGATTTCCCCACCCTCTGACAAGTGTCGCAAGAGCGCACAAAGTCTTCGGTATCTTTCCAGCATTTCGGCCAGTAAAACTCAAGGGAAATCCTAGCCTTGGTCTTCTTCAAGCCGAGATGCCCTGCCCACGCGTTTTCGTGCGCAAGTTCCAATAGCTGGCGACGATACTTTTGCGGTATCAAGAGTTGCTCATACCTGCGACCTTGTACATCTGTGTAGCTACGATACAATAGCCCAGATTTCTCATAAAAAGAAACATTCTTTTTCTTTACTCCCAATTTTACGCTTTCCATTAGCGCTTTTATCGAGATGTCTTCACGCTGCTCTCGAATGAGCGTCGCTCGATCAACCCTCGACAGCTCACATCAACTTTCAGCTACAGGCTTGAGCGCAGGGGCGTAGCCAAGGGGGGGGGGGGGTTGGGGGGGTTCAAACCCCCCCCCCGAAATTTTTCAGTTTTGCTTGCGTATATAGGCACGCACACATACAAACGCACGCACGAACGTACATGAAGTTTGGTTGACCCCCCCCCCCCCCCCGAAAAAAATTTCTGGCTACGCCCCTGCTTGAGCGTATTGCCCGCCTCGCCCAACGGCGCCACTTCGGTTTCTCCGCCGACGGAGACGACGCTACCCGCTTCAGCTGCAGGCGGCTCGAGTAACCCATCCCGAGAGTTTTCTGTCCGAGGCTCGCTCGACTCGCTGCCAAGGTCACGCAGCTCGGCCACTTTTGCCGGTGGTGGCGTACTACATGGAACGAGATCAATTTCCTGTGAAAGCTTCCGCGCTTGCGATCGCGTGAGGGCCATGTACGCAACGCTGGGAAAGAACGATTTACCCTGCTCTTTGAGAAGCTGCTCCGAGTTGTTCGAAAAAAGATAAGGAAAACAATCTGGGAGAGCAGCAGACACAGCCGCTTCGGTGTGAAGCTTACCGAAAGAGCCTTCAATGATCACCGTAGCGATCGGTAAGCAAGTGCTCTGCTCCTCGGCGACCTGCCTGATCCATGCGCATTCTCCTGTCAAGTCGTTCGGAGACACTAATGAAGGATGGACAACGTCCATAGTTGCCGCTGAGTCTCGAAGTGCTCGACACGTTTTCCCATTGACGCTAATCTCCTGAATATACGGTTCTAACAACCGCATGTTCTTTTCTGATTCACGGATCGTTGCGAAAGCAACCTTTTGTTTACAATTTACCGCGATGTGCCCTTCTTTTTTGCAATTGTAACAGATTAGCGGCTTCCGTGACTCAAACGCCCGGGTAGTATCAGTGCGCTCTTTGGGAAGCTCACTCGACTTCTGCGCTTCCGTTTGCCCTTCCCTCACAGTCTCCTTCGTAAAAGACGGGTCTTTTCTGAAATTACGGTGCGGAGCAGGTTTTCGGTCATCAGGTTTTTTTGAAAAGCCCTCTTTTCTCTCAGCTTTTTCAACACGCACGGCCCTACTGTGCAAGTTTCTACGAGTGTAGTACTCTTCAGCTAACTCTGCTGCCTTGTTTAGCTGTACTTCTCCAAGCTTATCCTGCAGCCAAAGCTTGACATCATCTTCGATACAGCGGTAGAATTGCTCCAATGCTATGCACTCTACCACTTTATCGCGATCGTCATAGACATCTTCGCCCTTGAGCCATTCAATTAAATCGGCTTTAAGACGAAACGCGAAGTCAACGTGTGACTCATTCCCCCTTTTTGCATACCGGAACCTTTGCCGGAAAGCCTCGGGTGACAATTTATATCTTCTCAACAGGGCCTCCTTAACCTCGTCATAGCTCTCAAACGCCTCCCTCGACAAACACGTTATCACGTCGGATACTTCTCCGGGAAGCAGAGCTAACAGGTTCTGTGCCCAAAGAGACCGCTCGATGCCATTTCTATCGCAGACATGTTCGAACTTTACGAGATACTTCGCCTTGTCCTCGCCCACTACGAACGGTGGCAGTTGGTCCCGAATTCTATGTCCACTAGCCTGAACCGTCGCAGAAGCTACGTTAGGCGCTTGCGAACACTGACGGAGTGCCAATTCCATTCTTTTCATCTCGAGGCGCTCTTCGCGTTCCTCACGCTCGCGGCGTTCTCGCCTTTCCGCCTCTTCACGCTCACGAAGTTCTCGTCTCTCGGCCTCCTCGCGCTCGCGGCGTTCTTGCCTTTCCGCCTCTTCACGCTCACGAAGTTCTCGTTCTCGTCTTTCGGCCTCCTCGCGGCGTTCTTTGATATCCGCCCAGGCCTCATCGACTTCCTCAGCCGTTACTCCCTCCTTCTGCATGATCTCAAGGATCGCTTGCTTTCGCTTCGCACGGCCCAGAGTAAGGCCGAGTTCTTCACAAATTTCGATGAGTTCCTTCACTTTAAGGTTCTCCATCGTTCACACTAGCCTCTTGCTATTTGCCCTCGTTAGAATCTACTTGCCGTATCTCCTATAAGTCTACTAGAAAGACACGCAAGCAATTCTCAACCTGCCGTGTTTACGCCCTCCGCATTAACTTTGGTTTCAAAGCGCTCCGACTTGGCTCGAAACAATCAAAGCTCACTCCAATGCTTCACACAACCTTCTCTAAACTACGATAACCTGTGCTAGAGAAGTCTGGTGAACTGAAGGGAAAACATCAGGCACTCACCGCATCGAGGTAGCTGACGCCGGCCGATCCCGCAGCTGCCATCCACTGTTGGGAACAGGTGTCTCAGTTTGCGACTGCTTCTGCGCAGAGCTGATAGACGGAGCGATCAAGGCGACGGTGAGTTAAGGCAAATTTATATACATATATACAGAGGCGTTACATATTCGGCGCTGGGGCCGACAGCTTATTGGGCTCGCACAGCGGTGCGACGACGACCCGCGATTTCTTCGTTCGCTGTCTCGCTGTCTCCCTCTCTCCGCGCAGCTTGGTTCTTTTATAGCCCTGGGCGATCGCTTGCATCAGCCAGTAGTGCGAAGCCTCCAATCAGGAACCGCCGTTGGTCGCTGGCTCGAACCGGATCCGCGGGGAGGAGGGCTTGCCGCACGTTGCGGGAGAGATTTCCGTCGGTTGCGTCAGGCGCAGCGCCGGAGTTGCCGGGGATTGCGTAAGGCTCCCGCCTCGTTGCATCAGCTGGTGTTGACGCTGGTTGAGCCAGCCTCATCGCCGGAGTTGCCGGGGATTGCGTAAGACTCCCGCTTCGTTGCATCAGCGGGTGTCGACGCGGGTTGCGTCAGACGTTTTACCAGCTTGAACTCCTTGTCGAAGCAAGGAAGTTTGGGTTGGGAGCCCTGGCATAACAGCGGCCTTCCTTGATTTTTCTCTTTATTCTTTCTCTTTCTTTCTCCTCTCTTTCTCTCTGTTTTTACTATCTCTTTCTTGTCTCTATTTCTATTTCTCTCTCTCTTTCTATATTTCTTTCTTTTCCTTCCCTCTCTCTCTCTCTCTATATATATATATATATATATTTCTCGCTTCCTCTTTCTCTCTCTTTCTTTGATTCTCTCTCTTTCTTTCTTTCTCTTTCTGTCTTGCGCTCTGTTTTTTCTATCTCCTTTTGGTTAACAGTAGAAAGCAGCGCTAAAAGACGGGACGAAGAAAGGACACAAACCCCGGCGCTGACTAACAACCAGCGCTGTTTTCTACTGTTAATCATGAACCAAGCAGCCCAAATGCGTACCCTACTGCAGTTCCTCTCTTTCTGGTGTCTCTTTCTTTGTCTATCTATCTTTTTTTCTGTCTTTCTTCCCTTTCTTTCTCTCTATTTCTGTCTTTCTTTCTATTTCTTTCTTTCTTCTCTCTCTCTCTCTGTACCTGTTCTCTCGCTCATCATAGTTATTGCATCCCACACCGGACAAATCGGCGCGCTTGTTCTGGGAGCAAAGCAGAAGCTGAAGAAGAGGATGACGAGAGCGCGTGCCGGTTCACGGTGATGATATATTCTGTTCGCGACTGACGTGGCTTCTCCTAGCTTAAACAGCTCTGTCGTTAAAAAAAAGAGTGTGTACGCTGTAAGAAAATCGCAAATGAAAGAGACCCCAGACGAGCCAGACTACAACAATAATAACAAAATAGCGGAGCAAGCATGAGAGCAAAGGTACTATACTGTATAAGCCGCCTCAATAGAAGCGGTAAGTAATACGGAAGCTATATCAATGTTCCAAAGCCTACGACAGGAAACTAAAAATATCCCACGTTCCGTAGCGACATTTTGGGAGCGTACGACACGACGAAGGACATGCAGCGTCGGTGGCTATATGCCACGAGGCACCACGCAGAAAGTCGCCTGCATGCATGCTTTCCCGAAAGCGGCAGTGAAAATCCAATCTCCACCCATCCTTGCGTTGAAATGAAGAACCGAAGTTCCTAAGGAAGAAGAAAAAGAACCATGTTCTGAAACCACGAGCTAACGCGGATATGGAACCAGAAGGAAGCACACAACGAGTCGACTCTCTTCAATTCCAAGAGGTTTATCCCTCGGGTTTCCGGAGCGGGCGAGCTCATTGGTGGCGTGCGGCCGCCAGAAGTCGCAGTGAGCGGAAAAAGAGTTTTTTTTTTCCTGTTTTGTCGCGCATGGAAGGCAACGCGAAGGGTGCCAAGCGAGGCTTAGCAAATTCCCCGAAGATTTGTTCGCCGCAGCCGAGCAGGGAACCGCACGCGCTGGGAACAGAATGAGCCGCGTGCTTTGAAAGAGAGAGAGGGAGAAAAAAATAAAGCGGCAAGCCATGTAGCCTTCTACCACGTGATGCATATGTCGAGAGCGCTCTTCGACGTTTGCACCGAGTGCGCGAATTTAAAAATGGAAAAGCAAACATAAAAGCGGCTGCCGCTCGGCGGGTGACTTCCTTCTCGCCAACGAGCGATGCCGCGCGGAAGCCTTCAATGAATAGGTAATGCGCAGCGCTGGTACAGTACGATGCCGTTGGATTCGCAAAAGGATTGCCTCGCCGCACCCTTGCTTCCATTTTCTTTATTTGTAGACACTTTTTAGTGCGTGTGTCGCGCATTCCTGCGCACAAAACGTGACGGCGACGAGCGTTGGAGACGAGACCGACCGCGCGCTCTTTTTCCCGTGTTATACCGCCGTGCAGTACGTGCGCGAAATACGTTACTTCCGAGACTCGCGTATAGCGGCTTTATTGCGAGCGCCCGAGTTTTTGCGGGCAGGGCAGTTATATTTTGCAGTGTTGAAAACCTCTGTCGCAACGGCGTCGTTTCGCCGCTGGCGCCGCCCCCTCTGCTGCTCTGCGGCGCAGTTTACACTAACTCGAGGGGTTTCAGAACCTGCACGCGCTCACACAATTGATTTGTCGGCCGTTAGTTTTTATGTTCCTGGTTTTCACGTACGAGTTATTATTATTATATTTTTAAATATCGCGACCGGGGGGCGAGAGCTTACGCATAAAGAGCGAAAATTGAGGCCCCGCGCGGTTTTTGGAGAGAATTCGCTTTGAAGTGACCCACTTGGAAACGCGCGTGGGTTTTGGTCGTTGGGAACAAGATTTAGGTTATATATACACATGGTAAGGACACGATCGCGGCTTTGCGGCGCTTTCCTTTGTGTGTGGTATTAGTTCGCGCACGGAATGCGCCCGAGGGCGCTGTGCGCGGTCTATATAGATCACAGGCAACGTAAAGTGAATTGTCTGTACACCTACGCGGAGGCACGTGTGTTTTGTAATGCGATGCGCTCGTTTATAGGTAGGTTACGTATTATAGACACGCGTGTCACGCAGATTGTGCAGCTTATCCTCAACCCACGAAAGGCTCCCTCAGTTTTTGTTACGCTTCAGCAGAACCTGTGTGTAATGGGCTCCGTCCGAAAATATACGATCGGCCTGCAAAGCAACAGACGAGAAAGGCTGTCGTTATAGTGAGTTTTGGAAATAGCGCACTGAAGTGTTTTTGGTAGCGATAGTGCGATCGAAGTCATGAAAGGCTGCGTTTTATCGCTCGCAGCAGCGTAAGCGCTTGCGCACATGGAGGTACAGAGAGAGAGAAAGAGGTTATCCTAACGAAAAAGTGGAAGACGGGGGAGCTTGTTTGACGGCCTGGCATTCTGCACCATAGTGTTGGGCGGTGCAACAATGCAGGTCTTTACCACATCACCGGTTATTGATATTATATATATATATATATATATATATATATATATATATATATATATATATATATATATATATATATATATATATATATATATATACATATATATATCTTAGGGGACTAAATAAACGCCTAAACTGCATTCACACACCTATGTTTTTGTGTCATGCAGCTTATGTCAGAGCAGTAATGACCATGCCGTACCTACTACACCTGCCAGAGAGCACGGCTGTATGGCGGTTCTGTGTGTGCAGCGTAAGGGCCGTAAAAATAGAATATCGCGTGTTGAATTCTGCCTACGGTGGTCGCATTCGAGCGAACGTCAAACGGTAAAAAAAAAAAAAGAAAACGGTTTACGGAGCATTTTGGGTGCAACTTGAACGCAACCTAGAGCGCACTCTTTAGTGCGAACGTCGATTCGTGCCACGAAGTACGATTATTCCCTCATCCAGTCTACCAGTTCTGCCAGTCACCGTCTCGACAAACAAGATGACATGTTGTAGGAATGGCAGTCAACCGGTCAAGCTGTAACGACTGAACGCTTTGCTAAAACGTCTTGCTCATACCTATGTCTGACTGGTGCGACTCAGGTTAGAAGATTGTAGCCATGACGAGAAGGTACTTGACTCTGAGTATATGGCTACACGCATCTTGTCGCGGGAGAAGTCAGAAGCCGCAATGCCAACAAAGTGAAGAACATAGGTATGCACACGGTAAATAAGAACTCTTCGTGCACGAAGTCGCGGCAATTGTCCTCTTTGTTAATGACGTTTCATGACGGCTTCAGTTTGACATTACGACATACAAAACTAAGAAATCATTCGCGTAAAAGCAGAAAAAGAACCACTCATCAATAAAAAAGAAACAATGAAATCGTCTGTAGAAATTACGAAGAACTTCCTCGATGTGATCATCGTGAATTCGCGCGGCTCTTTTAAAGGGGCCCTGCAACGCTTTTCCAAGTAATCATTGAGTGACGTCACTATCTGGGTTGATTGCCTCACGAATCGGCTGCCGCCAAGATTTTGAGAGTCCGTTAAGTACGAGCGGGGTTGCGGATATTTGTTGCACGCCCTAAGTGCTTTCTCTCTCCTTTCGTCCCAGCGAGCGCGCTGAAAGCCACACAGGGGGGCTGTGAGGAAGGCAAGGGGGCTTTTGGGCGTATGACACAGTTGCTTTTGGGTACTTGACATCACTTGTCGAGAGAATGGCGAGCGATTCCTAGCTGGCTGAAGTTTAATTGTAATTCCCATGCCTCGTGCTGCGCTTTAATGTTCGGTTCACGTGTTCGCAGGAACCTCGACAACCAATCGGAAGCATTTTCTCACAATATTAAGAAAAAATAGAAAAGAATAAATGCGGGCAGTTTGCACTAGTGGCGCAAGGCTGGACTAACGGCGGAGCTTGCGGCCGACCTAGATTATTAGCATGGTCTTAATTAACAAGGTCTTATCTCTTCGTCTCGTTCTGTTTCTTTCTCGCCTGTCTCTTCCGTTTATCTGTTCCGCGCTTCTACGTTATATTTTTGAAGGCACACGCAATGAAGAAACGCCTAGATTGCATATCCATCATGGTCACTCCGAATGAGTGTGCTGGCCGGAGGCCGTATTATCTGCCAAATTACTAGAGGACACAGAAAAAAATGTACTATAAGTATCCTAATTTCTCGAATCTACGTCACCAAGAGCAAACCGTCTTTGTTTATAACCGATCCTAAAATAAAGAAGATGATGAATAGAGCACATGCCAGCCGAGTTCCGGCGTTGCACGCGCTAGGCGCAGTTTAGTCGCGAGAAACGGCGGAACGAAACGCTTAAGCGGCTCCATTGTTAAAAGTGTTGCAGCGCCCCTTTAACTCACTGTTTGACCTACCGCAGCGAGCGTAAACAGTCGCTGCCACGCTGGAGCCGCCGCGAGCGTGAACTATCTTTCGTGTCTCCAGGCCCGTGAGGATGACTGTGTACGCGTCCCTTGCGAAGGACTCGGCTCGTCCTCTGGGGGATTGTAAGCGAGGGCACGTCGCCTGTCATTCGCAGCGCGCGAGTCGGTTTCGAACGGGCACTAATGCAAAAAAAAAAAGTAAATGAAAGACGAACGGAAAGCAGATGTTTCAGAAACTGAAAGGCCCTCCGTGCTGCCGCCAGATACGCAGTCGCTGCTCCCGAAGCAGCGACGATCACACAGTAAACTCCCGCGGAAGCGAATACGCGTAGGATGCGCAGCGGGAGAATGGATCGAATTTTTTTTTTCCGCGGTAGGGCTTTGGCTGCGTGTTGCTGCGAGCGTCCTGGAGGCTTACTTTCTTCCGCTCGAAGGAGCCCACAGGCATCGCCTCTCTTGCGAAGCTCCAGCGAAAGGCGCGTTGCGTGAACAGCGAGTGGCTGCTGCTACACGGTTACTTACGAGAGCAGCAGCGCCTGATGCGCTTTTGGGGAGGCAAAAAAGCACTGGAAGACAGGCTACGTGTTCTCGCGTTTCTTGCTTTTTCAGCCTGATCCACTTGTTCAGAACAGGAATGGGTACAAAGAAGCCACCGCAGCTCAGACTGTTCCGTACTATGTACTACATCGAAATCGAGAGAAGCAATGAGCCATCGTAGTTGTTCGACAAAAACATAATCTTGCTTGGTGGAGAACGTGAGGCTGACTGGAAGTGCTGACTTTTGTGCCCAATAATGATTGACCTACGCGTAAGTAATGATTGCGGGAAGCAAGGCAGCACTAAATGGCGGTGGAGGCAAAATCACACTAAAGAGTTGGAATATATTGTAAGCGTTCTACTATGGCTATAGGATGTTCCTGGTACCACAAGCTCGCGGGCCGTAAAGCGTGATCTGTAGCGTGAGCTGCGGCACTGGCGCATCAAGAAAAGGAGAGGGCGCCATTTCTTCCCCAAAATTATGTCCACACTGCTTCTGTTCTAAAAAAAATCTAGATGTGCACTAAGCGCACTCTTTCAGCTCCACACGCACAAGATCCTCCCTTGATTTGCAGTGCGCACGCGCATGACACGCTCTCCTGGTAGATGCCTGGACGCAGCACCTCCATAAAAGGTACTAAACCTCAGCTGTTCTAAGTAGGCTCGGTGTCATTCTCAATGCCCGGAAACCCAAGTCTTGACACTGGCGACAAACCTTACTTAAGCAACAAGCAAGCGCGCGAATGAGATATCCCTTACTTTCCTTCTTCCCCTGCGCAGTCAGCCGACCCGAGAATGACTATCATAAAGATACAAAAAGACTCCCGCGCCAACTGACCGGAAGGCGACCCGCTCAGCGCACATGCAGCAAAAGCAAACATATAAAGTGCCAAACACGGCTAGTCCTCGTCGTACCGAACGGGAAGAAGAGGCCCATTCGTTGCTCTGTTTGTCGGGGTGCACAACGAATGTTTGGAAGTCTCGGGGGCGGAAAAAGGAAGGGAAAGCGGGGCGGGCAGCGTGTACCACGATAAGGGCATCCCCGTGTTCGGGATGACCGTGCACTCCATCTTACTTCCGACCTCCGTGGTCCCGGTCTCGCTTTGACTCCGCGGGGGGAAAGGTGCAGGCGGTGGGGGTGTGGCGTGCCAATGACTCCCACGAGCCGAGAACGACCGTTCGCTCCCCCGGAGTTAGCATCCGCAGCTCAGGCCCCGCGCTGTATGGCCATTGCGGCACGTGGTGGATACGAGCTGAGCCCTCTACACTCCCCGTTGCGCAGTCGACGACAGAACGAGACCGTTTCCAGCTTTCCTCCTTATGCTGCTATTCTTCAGTCTCCTCTTTCTTGTTGCTGTTCTTGATGCCCTCCTACAACTGAAGTTAGCGAGGTCCTACGTTGTTTTGTTTTTTCCTATAACAGAAGAGAGCATGGACCTAATGAATTATCGAGTATAATCATGCATGCCTTCCATGCCGGCCGCGAACAGGGCCAGTTTGTCTGGTAAGCGCTACCCGGTGCAATTCGCAATGCGTCTCAACGACCACCGAACGATGGTGTTCGTCGTAGCAGCTGCTGTACACAGTCTCTGCTGCCGTACTCTCATGAGCGCGGCGACTGAGATAACCATTACTTATGCATCTTGTTTTAGGGGCGAAGCTCCTTAAAGCGGCACCCGTTCGTCCCTCGTAGTTCTCGTAGTCGTAGTGCGTAACCAGTCGTAGCGCTAGTACCAGATCTTGACTTCCAAGGTGGTGCCGGTGGGAGATTTTTCCTGTGCGTTGTTGAACGATAAAAAATTCGCAGCGTGCGCGTTAACTAAAAGCCGAATTCTTTTGTCTCTCATTCCCCATTAGCAGCCATTGGCATGTTCCAGTAGGAAACGTTAGTAGAAGTAGAAGTGTAAGTGTTAGCTAAAAGCCGACTTCTTCTGTCTCTCATTCCCATTAGCAGCCATTGTTTACCTCCAAGGTAGTGCCTGGTGAGATTTCTCCTGTGCGTGATTAAACAATAAAACTTTTGTTCAAAACGCCGTTGATTGATGAAATAAACCAACGAAAGACGCCAGATGTTTTCTAAAAGCAAAACGAAAGAACGCCAGATGTTTCTAAAGCAAAACGAAAAGACGCCAGCTGCTTAACGAAAGACGCCAGATGTTTTCTAAAGCAATGGTTTTCTAAACAATGAAAATTCACAGCGTACATGTAAAATTAAAGTGAGCTGCAAGTCGTCATAACTCATCGAACCTTTAGTATAAACGCGCCCGATCTCACGTCGGTGATGATGTACTGGGCAGAATTCACGGAAGATTCACGGTTTACCGATGAACCTCCGCAGCTTCGCCCACTCATCATCATTCACTCCGTGGATATGCTGTGATTTTTTTATATGGCGTATTCGTCCGTTGTGGGCTTTAGCAAGATGCTGAATACAAGGATGCGGCGTAACTACTCTGCCACAAGTTGCCTTTAGAAAGGTTCAAGTCAGGGTCAGTTAGGGCAGTAAACATTCAAGAGTTGAACCCGCAGGGAACACATTGCGATCGCGCGTTGTAGCTCTTGCGCCATAAAACCATATCAACAATAAAAAGAAAGCTTTTTACGGCGATTCTTGAGTATGCAACCATACAAATATGCGCTACAAATTTTAACGAATGATAGCATGGACGAACTGCGTTACTTGCTGCTGCGTTGTCCATCGGTCTATGTAATGCTGTAAAGTATTGGAAACATAGGTTGTCATCGTCAGCTTGTATGCGCATGTCTTGACTCTTGACAGATAATAGTTTAACGTAACAAGAATTCAAAGATTTGTAAGTAAGCATTTGTAAGCAATTTTTAGCACATGTTGGGAGCTACTTCTCGAGTGGTGAGCTTGTAAGCACTTTTGTAAGCACTTTTTAGCACATGTTGGGAGCTACTTCTCGAGTGGTGAGCTTTCAGAGAAGCATTCATGTGGCGCACGTTACAACACAAAGAAAAAGAAGAGTGCCTTTGCTGTTACAAACGTTACGAATAACAGCTGAGTGCTACGTCAAGATGCGGATACGTGCAGATGGGAGAAAACAAACAATGACAAACAAGCAAGCAATGAGTGTGCATGCTAAAAAAATAATGTACTTGCTACTCCGAAGGAAAGTATACAAACGGGCAAATATTTGACAAAGTTGATTTTCTGATCTCCCTCTGAACGTAACTTTAAATTGAGGACTGCAATACAGCATTGACACTGCGAATGTTTCACTGCTATACACTCAGTTGCAGCTTGCGCGTTTGAATTAAAAATAATTCAACCTTTTTTTTTTAATTCGTGCACTCATGATTCTCAGTTTTGATTACGGCTGTACTTAAGTATAAAGGGGCGCACGTCCGAAAGAAGGAACGCAAAAAAAAGAAAACAATAAACAAGCAAGTGACAAGGGACAACACAGGCCTTGCAGCCCCCATAATATAACACGCAGAAATACAAGCATTATACCTTAAGGGCTAACATGTATCACTAGAAAGAAAGAAAGTGAGGAGGAGCGCTCGCTGAAGCGTGCACAGTACACTCCTATGTCCACGCGTCCGAAGAAAATTTCGCGGATGTACAAAAGGTTAGTACTTACAGGAACAAAGAACGAAACAGTACGAGGCAACCGTTTTGAAGCATCCGCGAACCGCGGTCTCGTATTGTGCTGAAAAAAAAAAAAAGAATTAGCGGCCTCGTATTCTTCTTTCTCGATGGCTAGCGCGAAGGCGGTCCTTTTGTTTTCCCCCACTCTCGCTTAACTAGGGAGCGCGCCTTTTGTGCTCCCATGCAGCCAGAGAAGCGCCATCCCATTCTTCTCCCCAGTGCCTTTCCCTCACACCTGAACCTAGCACACGCAAGCACTTTTAATATGGCCCTGTTGCGAAACATATATATATATATATATATATATATATATATATATATATATATTATATATATATATATATATATATATATATATATATATATATATATATATATATATCTGTGTGTGTGTGTGTGTGTGTGTGTGTGTGTGTGTGCGTGTGTGTGTGTGTCACACACTTTTCTTTTCTCTAGACTGCTTCGTTTCTTTTTGGCTCCCCTGCGAGGCTTCGTGTACGTGTGTACGATTATGAAGGCGGCTTCCCCCCAGCGCAGTTCTCGCTCAAAACAGGAGCCGGACTCGGTCAAAAGTACCTTCTGCGCTTCTGGTTTCTATATGTTTTTAATGACGAAGCAAAGAAAAAGAATAAAGTAAACGCACGCCTCGCTTTCTAAAGTTTTAAGTCGGGAACAAAGGGTGGGCCACAAATTGTAGTGGACTGTCCTTACATTTGTTGTTTTGTTTATCTGATATTTTTTTTCCTTGTTTCGCTTTGTGTTCTGTCCCGCTTTTCTTTTCACACGCACTCGCGCGCTCCTTTTGTGCAAACCAGTGGCGATCTCGGGTTGCACCGAAGCGTATTTGCTCAGGCCAGGGTTACTCCTCTTTCACTCCTCTTTCACTCCCTTTTCTCTCCTTTCTCCCTATTCCCCGCATTCTAAAGTGCGTGCGGCATGCATGACGAGACAATATTTCTTTATTCGCGTCTTTTTTTTTCAGGTTATTAGTTCTTCGTTGTTTTTATTTCAACGGGAAGCACGTGGCCTGGGACATGTTCAATGAAGATACACGTTGCCTCTTCTTGATCGCCTCACACATATTTTTGTTTCGTGCATGTATTTACCGTTTCTTCTGTATTATGTTACACAAGATCTTCCTCGCTTAAAGTAGGCTCCACAATGGGAGCCGCCCTTCGGGAGATTAAAATAAGGGAACTGACTGCAATAAACCGTGGCGACATAGAAGTAAACATCGTTGCAATTCACACTGTCTCTTTCTCTTTCTTTTTTAAAATCTGTCACCGACTGCATCACAACAAGAAAGTCAGAGGCCAGTTCGATTACTATTCTTCACGTTATTTCACATTGTAAATGAGAACCTGCGCCATAATCACTAACAATATAAATATATACAATTTTTGAAAGGCTTCACTGCGTACAGCAGCGAGAAAGAAATGATTATAACGCAACATCGAAGTACGCCTTGGCAAGGTTTAGAGTCAAAACTACAAACGTACAATGGTATCTGGAGAGTTTTTAGAGCACCAGTCGTTTTCAGTGTAATGATTACGAGTTTATTCAGCGTAAGGAATCGATCAATGTTGGGGAAATCACTTGCAGCTGACACTAACGGGTTATTCCAGCGTGGACGAACGCCCGTTCCTCCAATGAGGCGTCGCGTCGGAGGCAATGTCACGAGTGAGCAAATACCTTAAATAGACGCAGTAACGCTGTCCTGTGTACATCTCTTCTTGTCCGTGTTTCTTTTTGCGCAGCCATGCATTATTTTCTTAAATAGATCATTAGCGAATGCGGCTCCTGTCAGAAAAATGCGCATTAAATGTGTCATCTGCGGATGTTAACTTTAGAGTTCACGCTTCGAAAGAGCATCACGCTTAGGATGAACTTTACGGAGCCGGCAAAATGATGACTGTCAATGACGCCTGTGGGCGAAAATAACTCTGCGATTTGCACGCATCGAGACTGTAATTTTCGGACGGACGCCAAATGACGTTATTTAATTGATGGATTCCTACATTACCCGCCTCGGTGATCTAGTGGTTATAGTGCTTGACTGCTGACACGGTCGCGGGTTCGAATCCCAGCCGCGGCGGCCGCATTTTGATGGAGGCGAAATGCTAGGGGCCCGTGTGCTTATATTTAGGGGCGCGTTACGGAACCCCAGGTGGTCAAAATGTCCGGAGCCCGATAATGGTATCGTGGTTTTGGGACGTAAAAGCCCAACAGTTATTTGGATTCCACATTGAACTAACTGAATTCTCCTCTTTCCTCCTGACTATGGCCACACACACAGATACAGAATGAACGGGAATCGAACAGTACCAGGACGCAAATTTGCGAACTGAAATAGACAAAAACGAAGTCCTTGGAAGAGGCGTAATTTGAAAAATCAAGAAAATCGGCAACACCTAAATCGTTCCACGCCTCTGCCGTTTATTACTTAGTGTTGTGCTTTCGTTCGTAGATTTCATAAACTTTCGTAAATCAAGCGGGTTAATTTTGTCGCGTATTGCTTTGCCGTGTTGCTGATTCGTTAACTTCCAAAAAACTCCGCCTCGAACAACGTCCATGGATTTCGCCAAGCGAGCTTTCGCAACCGCTGTACTATATTGACGCCCCCTGATACGTTCTCGACACTACAGCGCACCGCACGGAGGACGCTAAGACGGTCGATAAATGCGAGCGCAATGAAACAGGAACGAAAACGTGACTGGCCCTTCCGATCTGTATCGTTGGAAGTATGAAGAGGCGGAGTCACCTTCTCTGACAGCTCTGCAGGCCGGATCGCGGGGCTATTTTCGATCCGCGCAGCAACCAATACGTATAGCTTCCCTCTGTTCACTTCTTCTTCTTCTTCTTGGCGTAGTAAAGTTGGTCGCTTATTCTTCCTCCTCTATACACCACACATGCCCGAGTGAGAAACAGCGCATTGAGAACAAGTCGTGTCGGGAAAGCACAAACATCTGCCTGTCTGCGTCTTTCTGAAGTCTCGTGTCTTCACGCTGTTTCTGTTCAAGTCGTGCACCAAATGCACGAGCTTCTGCTCCTCAGCCTTATAGCCAAGCTGTCGCAACCGACGCGCAATTCTTGCTTCCTCGCATTAGTCGACAAAGATGGTTGTCGCGGCTCTTCGCCAAGTTGCGACATGCGCACGTGTAGGGGCTATGGCAACACGCGGCTGCATCTAGAGGTGCAGTAAAGAGCACCGGCCGCACGCCGCAAAGCTTGCGTCATTTCTGGCTTGTTACACGAAAAAAAAAGAAGAGAAAAAGGGGCAGTGAAGGCAATCCATAGGTGCAGAAACACGAGTTGGTCGAGATGTTGCATTGCTGGGCAAACACACGTGTGGTGCTGTTCCGTAATTAATCGCTGTTGCTCTCGGGGGACAAAAACGCCGCAAAATAAATAAATAAAATAAAATAAATAAATGAATAAATAAATATATAGAAAAAAAAGTCAAAGCAATTTAATCGTGAAAGAACACGAGTTGGTAGCGGTGTACCTTTTGATGGGCAAACACACGTATACTGTTCAGTAATATTCGCTGTTGCCTACGCGGGACGAAAACGCGCGCAACTGCCCGCGACTGGAACAATGAGAAGGTGATGTTATTCTCGCGGTAACTGTAATTAGCAAGGTGAAGAAATCAATTGGAAGCAGGATAGGACGAAGAAAAGCAGGCTCTTTGATACCGCCTCTCTGAGACGAAATAAGAAAAATAAGGTTCCCTCGAAATGCGTGCAAAGTGCCGCAGGATTAACGTGAATTTGTCGATTTTATTCACGGCAGTCACTAAAATGGAAATACTGCTTTGGTTCAAATTAGAAGCAGGACAGCACGAAGAAAAGCAGGCTCTTTGATACCGCCTTTCTGAAACGAAATAGGAAAATTAGGCTCCCTCGAAATGCGTGCAAAGTGCCGTAGGATTAACGTGAATTTGTCGATTTTATTCACGTCAGTTACGGAGATGGAAAAACTGCTTTGGTTCATATTTGATTTCTTCTACTCAGTGACAGTATTTGACGAACGCCTTTGCGTAAGGATGGGCGAAAGCGCGTCGGTAAAGATTAAAATAAAAAATGAACGAAAATTGACACAATTTTCTGGACATTATATAAACTGTGTGAACTACAAGAAATACCACCGCACTCTTTTTACTATCACTCAAATCTGTTTACTCGCAATTTGAATTTGAGTATTAGAAGCTTTGAGTTAGTGTACTGAAAGCGCACAGCTTCAGCCGGTGCATAAGATACGTTAAATTAGAACTAACTGACAAGAAAGCCAAAGAAAAAGCCTTTCCTTGACTTTCTTCCCTGTCATTTCTAATTATCTTGTGTCTAGTAAAGAAAAAACGAGCCCTTAAAATTCCCATTCTTTCGTTCATTAAGTCAAATTAGTGAGATATGCTTAATGAAGTAATCATTCCTCACGAAAGTGTTAGTGAGGTATGCTCACAGATCAGGAGGTGCTTCAGCGCGTTCTATAACCCGCGAGATGGCGCGAAGGGCGCGCTTTAAAGCAACGCTCCCCAATTTTCTTTCAGTTTGAAAACTGCCCTTGAGACGCGCACGAAAAAGTAGCCCCTTTCTGCACCCATTCTCGATGTGGAACCTGTGGAACACAGAGCACACAATATGACGGACGCCACAGCGCGGCAAAAGTCATTCCACGCGCCGCAGTTCTCAAAAAAAAAAAGAAAAGAAAGAAGAAGAAATATTTAAGAGCTTTTGCTTGTGCATAGTCGACACTTACAGCGCGCTGCTCAAACACAAAAAAGTAACAAGTGTAACAGTTGTTAGTTTGGGCTTGTTCTGTGTATACCTGTGCGTTCTTTTCGAGCATCCTTCTTTGTGTTTGAGGAGCGCGCTGCAAGCGTCGAGCTGTGACAGATGTTAGTTCGCATTCGTCCTGTGTGTGTTTTTCTCTTGCGTCCTTTGTGCTTGAGCGCCATGCGGCATATTTCGAGCTGCTTGTCGTTCTACGTGTGACATTCCCATTTTTTGTTATTGCATTCATTGCTTCGCCCTTGCGGGGAAACTGTGACTTCTTCCGTTACAAAGTTTGTTTTCATTCTAACGTGGGCCTTTCATTTTCTTTCCTTTTCACCCTACACGCGCCTTCCACACCGGTACAGGCGTGGTGCTAAGCGAGCACATCCGGCATTACGAGCCCCTATTTTTCAACCACACCTCCTTCCGGGACCAGCACCACCGAAGCAAAAGGTCACCCAAGCAGGACATACGCCTGGTGTTCGCCGCACACAACAGGTAAGGGATGGACAACCACAACATTTAAGCTACCAAGACTTCGGCATGTTGTTAATTCATGTCAAAAATAAGAAGAGTGTGAAAAACAACGAAGCACCAACAGGGACACACATCGCGGCGTGTCCTTCTTCACTAGTATCTGTTTCTCGCGCTACCCTAATTTTAGCGCTAGTACCTACGACATTATGTTTTTCAAGGCGCGAACCGGAATTCACCCTCAGCCAACCGTAAGTTGATTGCTGGCTGGAATGGGGCGAAACCCCAATAAAAAAATTAAACATATGAAAAGGAGGTCATGGTTCAAGAGTTGCATAGGATAGGTATGATTAGGAGCGTTAGTTTATTTGAGAAAAGGGCGAATGAACTGTTTGCATAATTAATGAAAGTTAATAGAATGAGTTCATTTGAATAGCAGATGGGTTTATTGTGAACAGCTGGGATCACTGCCGCACCTGGCGGAGCAGACTTCAAGCACGCCCTTCTTTCTGTGTGGCCTCTGCGATCTGCTTCGGCAACACGACGGCACGTTGCTGGAGTTGATTGCAAAGGACATGCACAGTTAAGCGTAGCTCACCTCGTCGGATGCGCTTAAATTAATTCGATGAGTTCATCGAAAGAGCACACGGCTTTCTTGTGGGTATGTGCCATCAAAATGGCACATAACCATTGCAGCATTGTTTTCTTTCACTCTAAATTCTGCTTATGTGAACGAAAAGTTCAGCAAATACTAGGGACTAGCGTCGTTAACGACGCTAGTCCCTAGTATTTGCTGAACTTAAATGGAACATTAGGTCGCCTAAAGGCTTTTTTTTTAGCATCATGACAGTAACTGTGGGAAAATAACGGTTGCCCTGTAGCTTCACTTTGTCACACATTAACTTTCGTTTGCAAGCTCTCTTGTGCATGCAATCCACCTATAATTTAGTTCACTTTGTCAATGACGTAACTGTCGTTTGGATATGCGTGCCTGCATGGTGTGGGTGTTTTGCTATCCATACATGTATGAGCAGGGTCGTCCACATCCACAGCGAACACATCATTGGTATTCAACAACTCAAGAAGGTAATGTTTAACACAAAACTGGAAAATTTATTATTGTCTTTATCGACACTATCGTTTGACGTCATATACCGCATATTTTCTCAACGAAGTAGAATAAACGTTCTAGTTTTACCAGCTTGAATACTAATCGGGTGTTCACCTTAAATGTGGTCAACCCTGTACATAGGCCGCCACGGACCGACAGACAGACATTGAACTTTATTCAAAATTCAAGCAAGCAATTTTGTTGCAATGGTGCGTTGCTGAACCATGAAAATAACGGCACATTGTTCGCAGTGCTCTCGAGCAACGCGCAGGAACATCCCTAATCGAAGCGCACTTATTTGTGGAAACGGATATGCCGTCATGTACTGGCGTAGAAGTGGCCACAAGAGCGCACAAAGACGATAACACAAACGCCGAGGTTAGCAGTTTTCCTCGTTTCACAGCAGTGCTGTCATGCTCGAGGTTGGCCGTGTGTCGTAGATAGAAAATTATCATCATCATGAACCGGCACGCGCTCTCTTCTTCATTGTCGTCTCCTGCTTCGCTCCCAGAACACGTGCGCCCATTTCTCCGGCGTGGGATGCAATAACTCTGATGGGAGAGAGAGAGAGAGAGAGAAAAAGAGAGAAGGAGAAAGAAAGATAAATAAAGGTAGGGAAAGCGATAAATCTCTGGCGAAAACATTTCTTGGCGAGAGCAAGCATAGCCGTGTATACTATGCAGTATAGCAAGAGGTCTATAGCAAGCAAGAGGTCTCTTGCTTGCCTCTTGCAAGCAAGAGGCAAGGGGTCTAGAAGTCTAAAGCAAGCAAGAGGTCTAATATAGTAAGGTATAGAAAGAGAGAGGTCGGAGGGTAAAAGCGTAGCCAAGCCATGGTGCCCGCTAGCTCTGCTGTGACCCAGATTTGCGTGACTTAGTGCTAGATGCACTTTTTTTTTTGTATTTACGTTTAAGCTGTGGGGGTGCTATCATCCCCTGTAAAGTCGTTTTCGCCTCATGGCGCACGCGCGTCCGGCGGATTATTCGTAGTTAACTTAAAGGCCGCCGAGCGAGAGGTGCCACTGTGCTCGCGCGGTGGCGCCAGAGGCGCCACCTGGCGGGACCGTGATTACACGGACGCACGAGGAAGAGCATTTTTTTTTCACTTTTCGGGTTTGGCGTGGTTTGTCGTGGTCGGCGAGGGACGGTTCTCGGGGAGGTCCGTGGGTGGGATGCCGCGGCTCGTTACCGCGGACTCCCGTGGTGAGTCGAACGTCGGCGACGCCACGTTCGTGCTACATTGCATGTGTTATGTTGTTTGTGTATTGTATTAGGATTTTATTTGGGCTATTTGGCATGTTACTAGTTATTTCTAAGATTTGGCAGGCGAAGCCGATGTTAGGTAAAAGCTACTAATAAATGTGCACGCGTTTGTTGCACGAAGGCGGGAACAGTGTCCGTGTGTTCCAAGGGAGCGGCTCTTCAGACTCCACAACGCGAAAGTTTTCTGTTGGCGTGCTGCCAACTTGCTTTATGTTTTCTGCATACCTCATTCCGAGAGAGCACGATGAACTTTTGAAGTTTTGTAAACACATATGAGGCAGTAAATTACACTTGATAAATCTTCGTTTTCGCGTCAATTTTGAAGAAATGGAACCACTATACGCGCGTGCAGGCGCCTTGTTTGCATAAACCCCCCTCTGCGACCTTTCAAATAATGAGTCTATATGCTTACTGTTAAAGTAGCAGACAGAAATTTCGCTATGCTTTCTTTCACCAGTTTATTGCGTTTGAAATGGGAACAGGGTAACTTTGCATCTACACAGTGGCGTTGCCATTACGCGGCCGCGGATTGGTCACACAGCATATTACGGCTCCCGACCGTATTTTAAAAGCAACGCTTTGTTTTCTTAGCACACCACAGTGTCTGATCCGTCAGACTGTCAGTCTGTTCGTATTCCAACGACGACGACAAAGAAAAAAAAAACATGGACGTTTTAGGGAAAGTATTATTGAGCTGGTAAGTGGTTGAAAGTTCTCGAGCTAGCTCAATCAAGGACGCATAACTACAGCCAACAGTATCGATCACTACGCTGCACGGGAAGGAACCCACACAATCGCTTCATGGAGAGCACGTGCGTTCGAAGTAGTAAAGCATTAGACCGCCCCCACACGTAATTTGTACAGAATTAATGCACACTAATATATGAATCTCGTATGATCACACATCTCTTCGTGGCAGAGCGTCTGACAATCATTGAACTCTCTCACTTTCTTAACATTCTCATATCTGCCCAAAAACGTTATTAAGCAGCTGGTTAAGCACAGCCCTCGATTTCGACCATCAGAGCACTGCTCGTGAGCGCGTCTCTCTTCTGACTAAAACAACAACGAATCACGACATACACGTAATGCCAGTTAATGGGAATATATAAAGGATGCAGGAAGCTTAATGGACTAGCGCATGATATTAAACGGCCTTATTTCGTTCTCTTAAAACTTCTTATGATCGGACTTCCACGTTCCTGGATCGTTGGGTGTGTGTTCATTAATCGGGTATGCGTGCGCATCGATTCTTGGTCAAAACCTGTAGGATGGGTATGAGAGCCAGTAACGCAAAGATTTGCTGGCGTGTTGTATAATCTGTGCGTGCGCCTCTCATCTCCGTGTTTCCCTCGACGAGCATTAAGAAAAATGTGGGAGCCCTTTTTTTTTGTCGGGAGAATGTGGGCGAGCGAAACTTGGCATGTGCGCGCCTGGCGTGCCTGCCGTACTACCTTTCTTTCTTCCTTCCTTCCTTTTCTCTCCTTTCTTCTCTCTCCTTTCTTCTCTCTCCTTTCTTCTCTCTTCTTTCTTCTCTCTTCTTCCTTCCTTCCTTTCTCTCTTTCTTTCTTTCTTTCTTTCTTTCTTTCTTTCTTTCTTTCTTTCTTTCTTTCTTTCTTTCTTTCTTTCTCTCTCCTCCATGCCGGAAATTGGACATTCACCCACGTGCTTAGCAGCACAACACTTCTGTTGCTACAGGCAACAATGACGGGCATGCGTGAAACAATGAAATGCAACAACGAAAGGCAACAATAAAACGCGGCAACGCGAGATGACGAGTGACCTCGATAAAAGACCACATTGCCCATATCAGGAATTAGGGCTGATCGCCGACAAGCTCACGATCGAAAGAGCATCAGTTGGGAAATGGCACACGCAAATGCGTATGTGACTGGCGCAGCTTCGAGGGCCACATTTCTGTGCACTCGCCCGCGCCGGGTTTTGCACGTACGATGCCGTCCTAACCAAAATTTGTAACTCATAAAAGCTTCGCTTAACAAGCGTTCGTCCTTGCTACAACGTTGCGTCGCGCTGTCACAGTGCGCAGCCGCCTGATTCGGTGTTTGAATCTGCGAATGCGATGCTTGAAGCTCGTGAGTGGTGCTGTACCAAGGCGTAAAACATTGCATTGGATTAAAAAAACGTGGTTTATCTCTCCGTCATAAGAATCGGTATAACAGAAAAGTGAACCGTGTCTTCACAAGAGTGCAGTTGGTTGTTTACTGTATGTACGTTGATGTATCAGAGCCTGCACAGTGTCTGTCGGTGTTTGGCAGCTAAGGCACCGTTTGACGTCGATGCACCCACGTTGACGTCTAGTGCACATCTCCCTCTAGATGAATAAAGATAAGGATCATGATTTAGCCCTTCGGATAGCTGAAGTAGTTAACATACACCTGGACACAGCATTCGCTGAATCCCGCGCAAAGATGACATCAACAAGCACATAACATTAGTACTCGATATGCACTCATTCAAAGCGTCGTCATTTGATGAGAGAAACGCCAGGGTGTGCGCGCCCCAGTAATTGGCTAACCTGCACCTGTGCTCATGTGCATAACGCACAGTGCTTCAGGAACGCGAGAGGCAGAGTTCGTAGCTTGACCGTCAACGCGTGAAGGCGTGTCTCTCGCTGCACCGAAAGCTGAAACAGCTGAAACTACTGAAGCGCTTGCTCCCTGTCGGCACTTTTTATTGGCATGGATGCGGTACTTCACCACTCCCAGACGGCGACATAACCACCCGCCAACAAAGGTCACTGTGAAAGAAAGAAGGTGTGAGAGATATAAGGCATGTTTGTGAAGACAGGTGCATGAGCGTTGGTAGCACAGTTTTTTTTGTCTTTATTGCAGAACGTAACATTCAAACGAAGACAAATACATCCCCACTAAGCTTCAAGCTTAGTGTTACAGCTTAAACATAACATGCCACGTGCCTCACACGCTTAAAATGGTTTCAGATGACACAGGTCGTCCATAACATTCAGTAGTTCATCATCGTAGCAAAGTTTTGCAAATACTTCTCGCAACTTGCATATTTGATCAATACAGTAAATACGAACTGGCCGAGCATCTAAATCACATTTCCTAACTGCCACGCGGCTTCGCCATACACTGTACAAGCCAAGGAGAAAGAACATATCGTATTTTAAAGGTCCCGGTTCTATTGCTAAGAACAGTGGGCAGAGCGCCCAGCTCCTATCGTCGCGGACCAAGAGGTCGTGGGTTCGGCTCCCGGGTCATCGAAAACAACGAAACTTTTTCTTCTGTTTTTTTTGCCATCAGTATTTCACTGACGTATTTCCGTTACGGCAGTACGTCAGTGAAGTCTTGGTGGACCCCGGCTTAAAACACTTTCCTGTTAAAATTGCGACATTTGCGGAACAGCTGCAGATAAAGACTGGCTGATCCCATGCACTGTGGGAATCGATTTCATGCGAAGCATTCAGCGAGTGCTTACGCCGAATTTTTTTAGCCAACCGTTACTGGGTAGATCAATGTCATTGTGTAAACTGTGTGGTTGTAGGCATATCGAGGGCTTACCAGGTATTTTTACTTTACTGGCGCCCAAAGGTAGCTAATGGTCCAATATAAGATCGGTACTCACGTTAGAACATATACTACGTCTGTTGTACTTAAATGAAGTGCACGCTAGGGTGCAATTACGTGCGTATGTGGCGGTCGTTGGCGTAAGTTCCTCCGGGGTAGAGGAGTGCTTCAATAGCTTGCTGAGTAATGGGAGTACACAATGTAATGTCTATTACATTGTTACCGACTCGGCTAGCCAACACTGCAACCACAATTGACGCTGCCCAGACGTGACGTCTGTATAGGATCTTTTTCCGAAGCAGTTTCAAGCACTGGTGTGGCTCTACAGTAGAGCGCTTGAGTGCCACGCATAATGTCTGGCTTCGATTCCGTCTGGAACCGTGATTTCTGTTATTTGCGCCTATTGAGTTTTTGCTGCCACACGGGCTCTTTAAGGCTATTGTGTGAACATTTCAAAAGTATATTGTCACCGATGCTATGTCGATACACACCGTGAATCACTTGTGGCGCATACCTTCCATCCATGGGCCGTGGTAGGGGTTGTGTGCCACACGTGACCGAGGGAAAGTGTTTCATGATGTACGTGACAAGCGTGTCGTGTTATTCATATCATAGCCTGTTAGTCGTGTTCGTCATACACTCATGCCCTCATTTGCAATTTTGGTCTATACCAAGCATAGGTCGGCAAGCTCACTCATGAGTCAACTCACTCAGACTCAGATCGGCCCGTGAGTCTGAGTCTGATCGAGTCCGGGTGAGGAATATTTTGGTGGGATTGAGTCCGAGTGAGTATGGTAGAGAAATTTTTGGTGAGTCTGAGTCTGAGTGAGTCAGGTTGAGGAAAATATTGGTGAGTCTTAGTCCGAGTGAGCCCTCAGCGCAAAATATAATTCTTGAGTGAGTCTGAGTGAGCTCCACATTTCATTGCCGAACTATGGTCCTATCTATTCATCTTCAACATTATTGTCAGCCTTATATCGGCTTACGTTTTTACTCAAATCTATACACACATATTTCAACGCACTCACGTTCATGTGCCACCTCAACTATTTATTGGTCAAAGACGTGAATTGGGAGGGGTGCCATGACCTCCCCCCCCGCAAACTCTTTCACTGAAAGTTCTTGATAAAAATATCTCTTGTGACTCGGGTATTTCTTAAAAACGTCCTTACTGAATTACTAATAACTCGTATTTGAAGGTATAAGATCAGAAGGCATGTCGTAGAGCACCGATTATGTGAGATATTGGCATTAAAGAGCATTGACACCAAGATCGAAAAAAGGTAGTTTTACGCTCACGTACTCGTGAGTTGACTCACTCAGGCTCCCTCAGGCTCAAGTCAAGCCGTCGAGTCCGAGTAGGTCGGGCTGGGAAAAATGTTAGCGATTCTAAGTCCGAGTGAGTCCGGTTGAAGAAATTTTGGCGAGTCTGAGTTCGAGTGAGTCCTCAGAGCAGAATATATTTGCTGAGTGAGTCTGAGTGAGCTCCAACTTTTTTTGCCGACCTATGATACCAAGTTGAAGAGGCGACCACGAGGGCACCCAGACGTAGGCGGCTAGATATGTAGATAGAAACGGACACAGTGCCCTTGGTCGGCAAAAAAATTCTTCGCATTTAAAATGCGTAAGGTTGTGCGTTGCATAAGAAGCAAATAGACATGTCTGCGCATCTCATTCGTAGTTATTCGCTGCTGCTTTCACGGAATGAAAACATATATATGGCCCCCAATTGGAACAACGGCAAGGTGTTGTTCTATAAGGTGAAGACAGTAACTAGAAGCAGGACGCTATGCAGTAATTGAATATTTAATCAATGAGAACACTAATGTATTGCTTCACAATTCCAGTCTGATGGTTGGATATGCATAATTTCATTTTTTCCTAACTTACACGCTAACCATGAGTTGGGTACGAGCAGGAACTTTTTTTCACAGCTAGAGTGACCATTTTGTCGCATTTGATGAAAAACAAAAAAATGTCTAAGGTAACCGCCTCAACCTTGTCCAAAGTACTTTAAGTATGTGCAAAGCACGTTTTGAATATAACAACTATGACCAGTTCACCATACCTGGTGATAACATCAGACCATAGGCCCTATTCTGAGATGATCACTTTCGGCGACGGCGTCGTTTTGCGTGACGTAAGGTCGCGCGTGTCCAGTGACTGATGCCCGCCTTTCCTCAATCAGCCAATCAGCGTGTACTGAAAGCCACATTTTGGCGGTATCTCCAACAGTGACCGTCGGCTCTATAACGGAATCTAGTTTGAAGTGTCAGTAAATGTAGCCTTTACACCAACGTGGAACGCCGTCTTGCTTTTTTCAAACCACAGAAAATAAATAAAGTTAGTTACACACAGTGAAAGCTGTCGAAATAGCAAAACACTCTCATGCCAACTCCTGCTGCCGCCGCTCGCGACGAGAGGCTTCTTCTTCGGTATTACGAGAAGTCTTGCCCATCTTCGACAACTAAACCCTCACTCTTTTATACCCTTAGCCGTTTGCCTCGTCTCCACCGCGCCTCTCCTCCTGGCGGCCAGCGCGGCCTCTTATTGGTCGCCCTCTGCGCCTCGGGACATTACTTTCGCCGAGCTGCGTAACGACAATGGCGAAGGGTCGATTAAAAACAGCTTCGCTGTTAAAAGGGAGGCATCAATGCTTATACTCACATGAAAATAGGCCATGTTAGTATGAATGACATTAATGATCTTGTCGTTAGAGGCCAATGTTTATAGGTGCTAACTCAGTTTGAACTCATTTCGATAAACGTCAATGCAGGCAATTCAGGTTGCGGATGAAGCGGACACCAGCGTGTTCAGCCCCGACGTCGTCTTCGAGTCGTCCAGTCGGGGACCCATCTCGTACGACACCTCCAAAGTCCTCAAGGGATACATCGAAGGTGAGCACACCGACGAGGGCCAGTTCATTTCCGCACCCTTCACACCTTGTGCCTCGCCACTCGAATTGCGTAAGCGAACAGCTAAAGAGTGAGTACGCAACGCCTGGGATTGCATGCAACAATGTGAAATGGGTTGGTCACTACCGCTCCGCGAGCTCGTAGTCATAGGCTTCCAAAGTGTTCCTTGTGTGTCTGTGTAAGGGAGGGGGGGGGGGCGCTCAACGCATTTGCGGAGGCATGAGGCCGAGAATGAGACGATGTACCGCATGAGCTCATGCAATCGCTACGGTTCAGCCATTCATTGATTCTGAGTTCACATACCACAACCGTTAACCGCAGAGGATGAGGAGTCGTCGGTCGAGGGCCTCATCACGAGCGAGGGACTCTTCGACGGCGTCATAGCGATGCGGAGCGGCGAAGAGTACTTCGTCGAGCCGGCCAGCCGGTATTTCGTTAAGCCGGTGGCGTTTCACTCCGTCATGTACAAGGGATCGGACGTGCACTTTCCGGAGAACCAGACCTACTGCCACGTGCACAAGCCGGCCCCGTGCGAAGGCAGCCCGACGGCGAGCAGCGTCCCGAGGAGGGCGCCGTGGGCCTCCGGCTTCCACGACGAAGAACGCGGAGTGAGAAAGAGGAGGAGGAAACGGCGGCAGAGCGACGGATCCAGAGAAGATGCAGAGGTAAGACTCCTTCTGCGCCCCCCCCCTTCCTTTAGTTACGCAATGACCTGAGAGAGAGAGAAATAGAGAGAAAGGTAAAGGAACGACAGGGAGGTCAATCAGGAAGAACTCCGGTTGGCTATCCTGCACTTTGGAAGGAAAAAGGGGGCGCAAAGTAATGAACAAAAAGAAGAGAGTCTAACGACGCTACAAAGTCAGGACAATAGCACTGTCTATAAGCAACAGCTGCCCAGGTCAACCGCAGTGGTGGTCGAGTTGTCAGAGCACCCACCTCCATTATGGGTGGTACTGTGTTCGATTCCCAGTGCCGCCGGGAATCTATCGGTTTTTTTTTAATGGGAAGAGAGGTAACCCGGCCTGGCGCTGAATGTTGTGGGCACTCATTTCTCTCCTTCCCTCTCTCCGTTCACCCCCTTTCCACTCCTTCCAACTAAGCTGAGCCGTGCTTCCTTATGGGTTGCAGAAATAAGCGCATTTCTTATCTTTGTATTTTTGGACCGCTTGAAAAACAAAGACACAGTGACGCACACAAAAAACCACAAACGAAAGTGCTCTAGCAACTGAAGCTTATTGGAACATCCTCCCTTCATTTATAGGTGTGAACTTGAACCATGTGAGAAAGGTATCGCACCATCCAGTCAAGGAGCAACATTTCCTTTTGCGACAAAACAACCGACGGGGAGCTGACAAATGTGGCCCCTTCTTTGATGATAGCTTATGCCTCTATTATCTGTCTCGTGCTTCTGTCTTTATGGTGGCTGATTATGCGGCAATTTGAAAATATAAGTGAGAAACCACAGTCACTGCAGTGAATCGAAAGGTGCCCGTCTCTGTACCGTGCCACGTTTTGTCTGTGTTCTCTTAGGCCATCCTCAAACCACAACAACAACAAGAACAACAACAACTACTACTACTACTACTACTACTACTACTACTGAGAACTTGTGCCAGATGCCCGCCACGCGTAATACACGTAGGTACACGAGGACGAGCCGCCCCTGATGTGGCGAGACGGCGACGCAGCGCACTACAGCCAAAAGGACCTGGAGCTACCGGAGCCGGACTCCGCGGCGCTGGGTATCCGGTCGGTGCAGCGCACTCAGTGGGCAGCGGGCAGCGACCAGCCCGCGAAGAACGTCGTCATCGACCCAAAGAAGACCACCTGCATGCTGTACCTGCAGGCCGACCACCTGTTCTACCAGAGAATGGGCTCCGAGGAGGCCTGCATCGAGACTATGACGCGGCACGTACAGAAGGTCAACTCCATTTACAGGACCACAGGTATGTACAGTGGATTCTCTACCCGAGTATACAGCATGCAGTAAGCTACGGGATGGTTGGACAATGCTAAATAAACTTCTGATGGTGAAGCTTTATTGATAGGATAGTTTTTCGAAAGGTAACCCTCTATGACAACTCTATATTCAACTTGAAGGTGCGACGTACAGCAATGATGTAGTAAAGGTATGTGGTGTGCTATGAAATCTAGATGCAAATAGCAATACGTACAGCTTACTCCAGGGCATTTCCCAGGGGCTATTAGGTTCTAGCTCGTACAAAGAAGTGGACTGGAAAAGCGCATGCTGTTATATTTCCGGGAAATAAGTTTTTTAGTTAAACGAACAGTGAATGAACACTCCGTACCTTCCCCCACCTCTCTGTTTGTTGCGCTTGAATAGTACATAATACAGGTGTCAAAGCGACTCATTCGAAAGAGTAGGGCTTAAAATTAAAAAGAAAGCGGACTTACAAGTACAAGAAGGCGTCAAATGTGCCACACCAGATAGTGGTGATAGAAGGTATAAAAAGAAATCAGAAATGGCCCTACAGTGCCCCACAGTTGTCATTTATACGTCTTTCGTCATTATATGTATTTCTTTTCCCGCGTCTCCCGCGTCACTGGGATGAATCGTAATAGAGCTGGCACTGAGTCCGTAAAAACGTCACTCGTTCCCAGACTTCGATCAGGACGGCCGCTCGGACAACATCTCTTTCCTGATCAAGCGCATCAAGGTGCACACGATGGACGCGCTGCGAGACCACGAGTACCGGTTCCCGGGGAACTACGGCGTCGAGAAGTTTCTTGAGCTCTTCTCGGAGGAGGACTACGACGCCTTCTGCCTGGCCTACATGTTCACCTACAGAGACTTCGAGGGCGGGACGCTGGGTCTCGCCTGGACGGGAGACCTCAAGAATGCCGGAGGTGTCTGCGAAAAGAACGGGGTAGGACAATGCTTTCCCGTCTCAGGGTTATTCTTCCTGTCAGCACTAAGCTTATTTGCATGGACTCATGATCTTATCGTGATTCGAGAAGTATGGAAGTAAACGCCTCATGCACCTACACACGCATGTAGGGGAAAAAAACCCCGTAAGTCACGTGGTTCCATGTTGATGATTTAGCAGCGCACAACTAACAGAGACGAAGAAAGAACATTCAGGAACAAGCGCATGTTCTTTTACGTCTCTGTTAGTGCCGCACTACCAAATCATCAAAATAGAACCATACCAACTGGCCCAAATGTATACGCTTCTAAGTCATGGGGATTTTCCCGAAGCTTTTTCACCTAGCAATATTTAGTGCACACAGTAGCTGATCCAGTGCGGCGTCATAGGCAGGTTGGGCAAGGAGGAGATCTCGCCGCACACACTCAGCATTATCGGCACCGCAATGTGCCTTTAGATTCGCCAGTGAATTAGGGACGATGCAATGATAGAGATGCTAGAGATAGAGATAGAGATGACAGAGATGATAGAGGGATGCAATGATAGAGAGAGATAAATGGGTAGCAACCCACACGGTGTCTTCTTTAGTGTTGCAGATAGTACGGGGCATAGAGTTTCACTATGGTACGGAGTTTCTAGAGCGAGCTTCCCCATCTAGACGTGTCGAAGACAGTCTCACAAGCAACCCGTGGTCGTCATTGCTTCGCCCTGTCCAGTAAAAATTAAAAGAGGGCGAGACCATCAACCGGGAGTCGAAATTTCCGTATCTAGATTCTATGCTACATCTTTCAATGCGAATTCTATGCTGCATCGACGCTGATGGGGGCTGTGATCAGGCCGCACCCAGTAGTCTCACCTCGCGTCGCAATATTGATGACGCACCGTTTGTACTTTCTTTACGGACGTTTTCACTTCATGAACGAGACAAAAGTTTGAGGGGGCGCTATAAAAAGGGGTGGGGGAGAATAACGGCAATACAAAAAATATAATATGAATGAAGCATGTTTTTCGGTACGCATGGCATGCACAACCTTTATTGTTTTCTTGGGGACTGCTAAAAGCACGAAATGCAGGCCCAAAACCTGCACGTATACGCTGTTCTTTTAGAGACCCGCTTTTACAGATCGCGCAGATATTACATAGGGGCTGAGAACTGAAAGTGTCTAGTGAGAGAAGTTCTCGGCCCGTGCACAGTGACATCTACACCGTAGGCTTATAGAGTAAGGTTGTGGCCGCAGCTTTAGATCACAAAAGACTGATCGTTCCGATTATTGGTGGATGTCTAAACAGGATGGTGGTGAGTGGTTATCATTATGCAGCTTCACAGCTTTGGTCGTCTTTCGTTAAGTCGCAAAGAAGGCGCTGAGTTTGGTACTTTTGCCATGTTTTGCGCACAAAGAAGGTTTTATTTTAGCAAGGCGAAGTAAAAACTACACCGCGTTGCTTCCTGCTTTAGGCAAGTATTAAAGAAAATAATAACTAAATCATAAACCTTCCTTCGCGTATCAATATACCGAAGCATCAAAAAAGCTTAAATGCGATAAAAAAGTATATGACGGGAACAGAGGGACCGAATGACTATGGTAACTAACCAACAGATAATGAAAATAAAGGCACAAGAGAAATTACATTTTTCTACTGAATCATATAAACAGTTTAGAAGCTACCGCAGTGGCTCAGTAGCATGGGTGAAGAAAAATAGGCCCCAGCCAACACCTATAGAGTGCAACAGAAGTGATGCCATTTTTTTTCGCAAACAATTACCGGAACTGCTGCACCAAATGTACAGGGGTGGTCGAAAGTGCCCAGGCCACGCTGGCATAGGATTACATGGGATTGCGGCCTGGAAACTTTTGGCCACCCCTGTACGTGTTCCCATAGCAACCGGGCCCGATGACCCTTAGCTGCTCAGGGTTTCCGCAAAATGAGAAAACCGTTTTAGCGGCGAAGCACCTTAGAGTCTCGGCGTGTCGGTGTGCATCGTCATCTGCTGTTGCGGCGTACATCGTTGTCTGCTCTCGGGACGGTCCATTTGTTTGAGCGCAAAAGAGGGCGCCACCATCTCAGCGCTCGCCGTTGGCGAGAGAGAGCGAACGGCGCGCGTTGACTATAGAAACGCTCTTTCTGCGATGAACGCTGAACTACCAGCTCGCATGGAACGAGAGTGCGCCCTCGCCCGCGAGAGACAACGCCGACGCAGGCAGCGTCTGCTAGCGAGTATCTTGATTGAAAAAACCAACTGCTCGCGCTGCGCAACAGTCCACCGGCCACCCTGTATATATAGGCACTGGATATTGACCTGAAATGTAGTGCCGGTGGGAAATTTCTCTTGTGCATAGTTGAACAATAAAGATTCGCAGCGTGCGCTTAACTAAAAGCTGAATGTGGAGGTTCTCTGTGTCTAATCTTTCTTCTGTCTCTCATTGCACATTAGCAATGATTTTGTGGCGGGAGACACCGACGCACACTGCATGCTTCGTCTCTCCACAAGTTTCACGTTAGTGGAGCTGAAACACCCTTCCCTACATGCTTCGCTCCTCCCTAGTTTTTTGCCCCGGACTTTTTTCATAGAGCATTCTGTTCGCGAAACAAGCTGTGTTTGCAGCGCAGTGTGCGAGCTGGAAAATTGTGTTTTGGGTCTGTGTGCTCCGAGTCTGAGCGTCAGCGAGCCAGCGAACAACGCTTGCACTTTCTCACGAAATCACTGCGCTCGTTTTCGGCGCCTTCTTAAAACGGCCTAATGAAAGACGCAGGTGCGCGTCTGCTTCGCGAAAATTAGGGAAGCTACGCACTAGTGGCGTGAATACTGAGGAAACGGCGTAGCTGGTGGCGTTCCCCTTCTTTCTCCCTCCTCCTAACCCTCATATCAGTTCTCAAAATGCCACGAATACAAATAAGCAATGCTTTACCCTCTCCCCTCCTCCTTTCCATCACGCTCACACCACATAACCTTACACTCACTTGCATCTCTCACCCCCTTGCTATACTATACTACACAAGGTTATGTTATGCTTCACCCTCTCCCCTCATCTTTTCTCTTCACCTCACCCTCACATCACTCATCCTCATCGTCCCGTCCCTTTCCCACCCACTTGCTGTACTACACCATACAAACATATGCTATGCTTTACCCTTTCCCCTCCTACTTTACCTCCTCCTTACCCTCACTTTCCTTTCCTACCCCTTGCCATGCTATACTATACATGGCTATGCTATGCTCCACCCTCTTTCCCTCCTCCTTTCTCATCAGCACCCTCACTTCCCTTTCCCACCACCAACACAATCATATGGTTCTCGCAAATGCTTGCACTCTTTAGTGGCGCTTGACCAGTTCATGTGGCGCATACCCGCCAACTGCTTTTTCTTGTCCACGGATTACACCTTACGCCCGGCTTTAACAGCTCCACTTTAAAAATTTGCGAGCAGTTTAGTAGGTCTCGCTTTGGCGAGCGTCACCAGCACTCACTGCCAGCTCCTTGTCGTAATGAAAGCTCGAAACTCGCGCCCATTTTCTGCGGGCGAGCTGAAGTAAGATGGCCCACCAAGATGGCTGCACTTCCAGCATCAAAAACGTGCCGTCGGAGTCTCTATTGTTTTGTTTGCTTTCCAACATGTTCAGTAGCATGACGTGTTGTTTCTGAGCACGAAGTCGTGGGTTCAATTAAAAGCTGCGGCGGCAGCATTCCGAGGAATGCAAAAATGCTCGTGAACTACAAATACGCTTAGCGTGCACCGGTAAAACAAAAAGAAGAAAGAGGAAAAGAAAGGACGAAAAAGAAACAAACAAACCTGGAGATGGTCAAACCTAATCCGGAGACCTCCGCTACTTGTAGTTTTCTGGCGCTAAAGCCCACACCTATAAGGTTAACTATGGTGCATTTTATATTACGGTCGCTTACGCTTGTTGGACAGCGTGAGTCTCAACTCTGACAATGTTTATGTCGTAGTTATCACAAGAATGCCCAGCCTGCTAACATATTAAATGTTATGCCCACTCTGTGTAGCCCGCGTTATCTTTTATTATTTTTTTTGCGGGAGCTACATCCACCGTCACGGCCATAAGAGGCGTTAGTGAACACTCTTAGAGATAAATAGTGAGTGTGCATGTATACGCGAATCCACAATAAAGCTTACCGAAAGGCAGCAGTCGCCATTCCCCAAATGCCAGCCGGAGGTTTCGAGTTCGAATCTCACGGGCGCCACTTCTACTTTCGTTTTCTTTCACTGAGTGAATATATATATATATATATATATATATATATATATATATATATATATATATATATATATATATATATATATATATATATATATATATATATATATATATATATATATAGTTTACAGGAAGTTCAGTGAACTGAAGTTTTTTCATTACTCCTGCAATAAAACAAAACGCACATTATTCTAATGCTTTTCTTTTTATGGCTGGCGCGGATCTATGGCAAGTGCATGCAAGCACGAACAACCCTTACTTGAAGCCAAGCCTGGAGAATCGCGTTCTTTTTTGACGTTTTTTGTGGCTTACTCTCTTCATCTTTCTATGTTTCCGAGCGCACTCATTTTTTTCTCGCCGAGAGTGCATGACAACATGTTCTGAAAACTCTTTCTGACAGCCCCTCTAACCTTCTGAAAGTTTCTACTCCTTGCCGAAGCAAAGTAATCAGTTCAACGTAAGAGAAGAGAGATTCAAGTAAGCACGAATGCTACACAGTTTCTAAATAAAGTAACTGTCAACCTAAGGCTGTCTGAGCCCATTGCGACAAGCTTGTTATTTAGCATTGTTTACGGTGCCTTGGGCTCATTTTTCTCGCAACAGTGGCGGGGGTACATGGCCGGCTTTACGCTTGCGGGCGCATGTATACCTGTTTGTTTTAAAAAGAAACACCAAATAACCTGCGCATTCGTTTTGAACGTAGGAGGATGGATGGCTGAAAGTTTTCTTTGCATGTGCACGCACCGGAGTTAGGACATGGATTATGAGGAATGCCGCACGTAATCCGGTAAGGCATGCGCTCACCCTTGTGTCTTTTTTTTGTTTTTTATGTTTTCGTTCCCATTTGTGCACAGTATGGTGAAACTTGCCCGGAAAGTAAAGTGGGTTATTTTACGCTGTTTGTGGACCGGTACGCTGCATGGCGCAAGCGTATTGTTTCAGTCGACTGACGCGCGGTTAAAGTTACACGAACCGTGACGAAACGAAGCATGCTTGCACGCTTGCCCAACGTAAGGCACGCGCTCTGACGAACGCGCTTTGTTCGACGTCGAGCGTTTTATCGAACAGAATAATAGCTGAGTCAGTTTAACCGGGCTATAGATGATCGTCGAATGAACGCCACGCACGGGTCGTGAGGGGTTTGTTTCGCCACAGCGCCCTGATGCAGTTAAGACAACAATATACTTTCATATCTTTGGCAGATACATTGAAACGTTTTCGAGAAAGGATTTCGTCACCTTTCCAGTTTCGGGCATGTTAAGATTTCACAGTATCTTGAGTTTCTTAACATGGTTTATCTACAGTTCGACGTTACGCTTTTATTTAGCTGTGCTGGCTAACGGGCACGCTGTTGGATTTTAAACTCTCCTCTTCGAGATATCGCAGGTCTTCAAAGAAGACCTAAGATAATTTGTGTCGTGTCACTCATCTTTCACGTGACTGTCGCGTACACTGGCGAGTCCGCTGAAGTCGGTTGCCAGCGTTTGCTATATTGCCCCGAAAATATGAGTTAATGCACACTGCCCTCACGTTGCTGTCGAGTCGCCGCCAGCACTTCCCTTTTGTTGCTTAAATATACTCTGGTGCAACGGTGTCAATAGGTAATTTCGCAACATGGCACTGTTTATGCTTGTTTCATAACATTTCGTTTTTTTATGTTGAACTTAGTGAAAATACTTCATAGAGCATTACTGTACTCAAAGCGCAGGAATTATAAAAAAGTGCCACTGAAGTCGATTTCACATGGAATAACTTCGTGCTGAAGTTTCGGTTCGTGCAGGCAACCGTATAGAGACAGACTTTCGAAAAGGGAAGGTCGCAATCGGCTGCTTTTTTCTGATTTAAGCATCTAGTAGAATGCTATATTACTACACTGCTCATTAACGAAAGAAGGATAATGAATCTAGGGCCCCGTTTCGAATCGAACAGGCAACGAAACCACGGAAAGTAAAATAAAGCGGACAAAAAAATGAAAACGATTCGCCCGTCGGTGGGGACAGAACTTTCCAAAGGCGTCTTGCATGAACCAGTGCTCCTGCAAATTGCGTAGGAGTTGTGACGGGATTCCATTCTGATCATAAACCTCTGATACCTCCCCACCTTATACCTACAGCACTACCGGGGCAGCCTCAAGAGCCTGAATACAGGCATCGTGACGCTGCTCAACTACGGCAAGCACGTGCCCCCGATTGTGTCCCACGTGACGCTGGCGCACGAGATCGGACACAACTTCGGCTCACCGGTGAGTGACGTTATTCGCAAGATAGAACCAGTTGTCACGTTTAGTCGCAACGATATAGAGACCATTTAACAAAATGTGAAAGTTCAAGAAAATGAGCGCGCGTAAATGATAATGTCCAAGGTTAAGTTGTTACTGTTTCGCGCACCATAAGGTATAGCACTAGTAATAACTGGTTTATCATGAGGCGATGCAAATCTTGACGTTGTCATAACAACATGATTATAATCGGAGACCTATTGCAACAGCAAACGGTCTGTGGCTTGAAATGCTTCAGAAGGAAGTCCCCGTAGCCGAATACTGTTTACGGACACAGCCATTTTTTTCAAGGTCATTCTTATTACCAACTGTTGCGTTAGGGACATGAAAAAACACGAAAAAATTCCACGATCCATATCAGTCGATAAAGCAGGCGCCTCTTTGGGTTACCTGTGACAGCCATCCTTCGTGACCTAAACAAAATGATGAAAGTATAATAGATTACGCGGTAGGTCAGTATGTTAATTTCAGCGAGGTGAAAAGCTTGGCTAGTTGGTGTGGTTGCATAATTAAGGGGTCACGCGACAAAAAATGAAACCATACCAACTATTGCCCAGTTTTTCACACTACTGAAGCTCATTTCTGCATCAACGCTCGTCGCTTGTTTTATGCCGTCCGTCTGTCGTTTTTTTGTCGCATTGTCGTTTAACTATGACTTGTGCTATTCCAAACTTCAACACCATGGGTACTTATCGTATTTAACGACGAAAAGGGGCACGCAGATTGTACTGATGCTGATTTTGACAACATCATTTTTAGGGCAAGTACACAGGGTTATGCCACTTCCATGTACTTGCACGCGCGTTAGACCTAATATTCAGGAAAAATATTTCCAACTTGCACGTGCTTTAGACCTGCTATGCAGGACAAATATTTTCCGTAGTAGCCCACGAGATCACTACGAAAAGCAATGTGCTTTCTAATGGACGGTGCGGGGTTGCATTCATATACAGGCTGTCCCAGCTATCACGCAGCACCATTTAAAAAAAGAGGAACGGCGTTACGCGAATCAAACCTACAGCACATTGTTCCTAGTACACTAGAGTAGCCACTGCTATTTTTTTCGTTAATGAGGTTTAATTAATTAGTCATAATTATATTTCTAACTCGAGAAGTACTCGCCTAATAGTCAAAATGTCAATGAGGCGTATGTAGGCATGTTCAAATGGCATCTAACTGCGCTACTTTCAACAACGTGCTAATTGCGCGCTCATTTTTTCCGGCTGATAAAGAAAGCGCGCTAAATATGAAAAATAACACGTGACTACGCTCCCACCCGCAAAGGAAACCAGCGCCCTCAAATAAGCTTACTGCAAACAACCGCTTTGCCTGTTGCCTGTTGCAAAAGACAGCGTTCCGCATTTTGGCAAGGGTACAGGTCGGGCACCAGCGATATGCGTGCAATTTCGCTGGGATTGAATCCGTTCGATAGTACGCCGCAATCATCCATATCTCACGGCCGACTGTTCTCATTGATAACGCGGCAGGTGTTCTGATTACGGCCTGACTCTGTAAAGCCAAGCGGTGCGTTTCTAGGCCGGGGAGCGGCGGATAGGACGATACGTTTTTTTTTCTTTCTGTATTTTTTCCTTGATACTGTCTGCCTCATAGGGAGCCTGTTTGAGGGCGCTGGTTCCCGACGCGCGCAACACTCTAGTCACGTGTCACTTTTCATATTTCGCGGGCTTTCTTGATCAAGCGGAAAAAATGAGCGCGCAGTTACCACGTTGTTGAAAGTAGCGCAGTTAGATGCCATTTGAACATACGCCTCATTGAAATTTTGACTATTAGGCGAGTACTTGTCGAGTTAGAAATATAATTATGACTAATTAATTAAACCTCATTAACGAAAAAAATAGCAGTGGCTACTCTAGTGTACTAGGAACAATATGCTGTAGGTTTTATTCGCGTAGCGCCGTTCCTCTTTCTTTAAATCGTGCTGCGTGATAGCTGGGACACCCTGTATATATTTTTTTCCTTGCTTCTGCAAATGAGCTAGTCGTCTTCCAAATAAACAAACAGTAATAGCTATAGGTTAAAGATGAATGCAGAGCTCCGTCATAAACAGCAAGTACTCGTGAGGCCGTACGTAATGACGCGAAGTTCGGAGACTTGTACGGCCTTTCACATTTAAACGAGGCATGGCGAACGATTTCAAGGTATAGACGAAAAAGAAACTAACGCGAATGGGAAGGCTAAGTATAGAATGAACATGCTCATCGAGCGTCACGCAGTGCACATGCGTCACATGTTTACAACGTGCCAGTATTCTCGGCAGGTACCAGACCCTCGCAGCACGTCGATTAATGACAAAACCAGCCACTGAGGCCTCACGACTGCCGTCCTATTTCTGGAACAGCCTAAAGCTAGTGATTCTGTGTGCGTCAGCGCTGTAACGGACAGCATATCACACTTTGCATCTGAGTGCAGCTGCCGCTTCAAAGGGACGTTAAACGAAAACGCGTCTGACGAAAACTTGCATTAGCGTTTTAGATGTCAAGGACGAATGGCCATCTCTTTTTTTTCGATGCTACTGCACATTGGCCAGGCCAGGGAGGGGGGGTTCAAACTTCTTTCTCCGCCGGAATTTTAAAATGTTTTCATGCGGATATAAAGACGCACACATACAAAAGCACGCGCGAGCTTAAAGGGACACCGAAGTGAAACAAAAAAAAAATCGGCAGATCCCACCTGCCGTGGGAATCGACGTGATGCGAAGCATGCGCAGGATGGTGACAGTGGCGTAATTTTTCACATTGAGCGAAACGTTACGGAATGACGCTAGAGAAATGTGGAAGTGGTATACGCACACTCATATGTTCAAGAGTAGCATATGTATTATATAAACCGTTGTTTACAGTTGCGTAACGATGCCAACAGCAACATGGGTGTTACCAACACCAGACACGGTAAGCTTATATTCTTCAATACTGGATAGCACGAATCCGAACAGGACAAAGAAAGAACACAGATGCACAGGACAGACGTTACTCGCAACTAAGCTTCATTCAGGATAGTTTCCCTAGATATATACACAGCCGAGTGGCACGCGCAGGCGCACTGCACGTACGTTACAGTCACGGTTACAGTTGTTACTTATACTTTTCCGTTATGGCGGAGAACGCACGCACGTTTCACGAACCCGTGTGTATGTGTAAAGGGGTTCTCGACAGTTCTTGAACAAGGTCACCATTACAGTGATCAGTGAGCACCAACAGCTGGACCGGACTTGTTAATCGGATCCGTTCGTGATCGCGGTTATGAGGAATCTAAGTGTAGTGAAGTGCGAGATATTGTGAAGCTGGTGGAAATCCTGGATGCCTCTTACGTTGAAATGATCTATGATGTCTTCTGTCGTGGACGTGGCAGCGAGGTCTTTTGATGCCCTGTCCACATCCAGGCCGTCTTTCACACAGTATAAGCACCAATCATTGTTGGGTCTTGATAAATCAATGTTGAAGTCACCGGTAATTATGAGAGGCCTAGTTGTCTCAGCAGATTTATTGTAGAAAGCATTGACCCAGGTTTTTGCGTAATCCACGTGGTCCACGTTGCGGACCACTTGGACGAGTGGATAGTAGTTGAGCGTCTTCCACGGGTGTTCTGTCTTCAGCTTCCTCACTTTCCTTGCGTCCGCCGCGGTGGTGTAGCGTACGGTGCTCGGCTGCTGACACGAAGGTCGCAGGTTCGATCCCGGTCGCGGCGGTTGCATTTCGATGGAGGCAAAATGCTAGATGACCGTGTACTGTGCGATCTCGGTACACGTTAAAGAACACCCAATGGTCAAAATTTCCGGAGCCCTTCGCTATGGCGTCTCTCATAATCATATCGTAGTTCTGGAACATAAAAGCCCAACAATTATTAATATTATCACTTTCCTTGCGTGTCAATGTGTGTGTTCGCGGTTACTGTGTTGGTTGAGACTTTGTATCACCTGTGGCACATACCCGCATAACATGAACTCTGGTGTACGGGTATGTGCCACACGTGACTGAGAGAAAGGGTTTCATGACGTACGCGACAGGTATCTTGCGTTATTCATGTCATGACCAGTGAATTGTGTTCGTCATACACTGATCCCCTGCTACGCCAATCTTGGCATATTACAAGTTATGGAGACGACCAGAAGAGCGCCGAGACGTAGGCGGCTAGATAGGATAGATATATACGTAGATAGAAACGGCCAAAGTGCCTGAGGTTCGCTAAGAAATGCTTCGCATTTAATAAATCTGTTTAGATTCACTAAGTGTACTCTGATGACTCTAGTGTTAACATTACCATCGTAGGTTTAATAATAGAGGAGAAAATCGAGGTCAACGTTTGATATTTAAACTTCGCGCCGAAACATCCGCGCGAGACGTCACGAATTACAAAGTGCATTTTTCGTATTTCGGCGACATTGGCGCAACGAAATTTCCTGAAACTTGGTACGTTAAGTCTCCGGCTCCCTCGAGGACAATGTACTTCATATCTACCGATTAGGAAGGACGTAAGTCCAAGTAGACGGCGTCAAAATCTATGACGTCATGGCGATTGGTGAGGGAACTTGAAGATGGCGTCGCCACCCGCAGTTTGCTTTTGTGCGTTTTCTCGCTTACTAGGAGTATTCTCGCGGTAAGAATGGTGATTTTGGTATTGTGAAAGAGTAATTTACTAATACAAGAAAAATCGGTTTTTGCTTTAGTCTCCCTTTAAATAATGTGTGGTTAAACCCCGCCCATCCAAAAACATTTCTCTCTACGCTTCTGCTCCTGCAAAGCACGAGTATAATGTTTCCAGTGCGACGCCCGGCGTCGCGTGTGATCTTTGCTGTCCATTCTTTCCTGGAACTAGAGACGAAGTATACCATACAGTTACACCTTTTTTTTTAGGGGCGAAGCTCCTTAAGGCGGCACCCGTTCGTCCCTCGTAGTTGTAGTCGTAGTGCGTAACCAGTCTTACGCTTTGACCTCCAAGGTGGTGCCGGTGGGAGATTTTTCCTGTGCGTTGTTGAACAATAAAAAATTCGCAACATTAGCTAAAAGCCGACTTCTTCTGTCTCTCATTCCCATTAGCAGCCATTCTTTACTTCCAAGGTAGTGCCTGATGAGATTTCTCCTGTGCGTGATTAAACAATAAAAATTTTGTTCAAAACGCCGTTGATTGATGAAATAAACCAACGAAAGACGCCAGATGTTTTGTAAAAGCAAAACGAAAGAACGCCAGATGTTTCTAAAGCAAAACGAAAAGACGCCAGCTGCTTAACGAAAGACGCCAGATGTTTTCTAAAGCAATGGCTTTCTAAACAATGAAAATTCACAGCGTACATGTAAAATTAAAGTGAGCTGCAAGTCGTCATAACTCATCGAACCTTTAGTATAAACGCGCCCGATCTCACGTCGGTGATGATGTACTGGGCAGAATTCACGGAAGATTCACGGTTTACCGATGAACCTCCGCAGCTTCGCCCACTCATCATCATTCACTCCGTGGATATGCTGTGATTTTTTCTTTTTTGTTTATTCTTTTTTGTTCTTTCTTTGATGGAACGGTGGCACATATAACGTTAGTTAACGGTGACTATTCGCCCGACACAATTGGTTACGTTTAGGGCGTCTCCTTTTGTAAAGCATAAGCGCCCGTTCCAAGCATGGTTCCTCTCGCAAATCGATTTGCGGGGCAGCGGAACCTATTTAAGCAGCGAGACAGTCAATCGGAAGAGCGAACGTGCATTATTACTCACTATGTACGCGCCCATTATGAACATCTATGACGTTGGGGAATATACGAATATTTATGTGCTAGGTTAGTCTAGCAAAGCCATTTATTCGCAGTATAAGCGATACTGACGCTCGGAACTACATTAGATCACGGAGAAAGCGCCACTTTTATTCGCCGCAGTTCTCGATGCACTAACTAAACCGAGACAAGGTAGACGAAAGAAAATTTAGGTTGCCGGACGAAGGCTGTGAGCGAAGGCTTTCAAAGACTAGAATAAAGTCAACTTATTACCTGGCGCATATGTTAGGCCGCGGCGCTTTCCATTAATCCTCGTGTACTGTCTATTATACTTCTGTTTTTTACGAAGAAGTGCTCGGGCCAAAAAGAAGGTAACATAAAAGCTTAGAAGCTCTTCAAGGGCGTTAGTGGTAGGCAGCACGTCTATATAAAGTGACGTGCAGTCATGAGCCACTTAATAACACATGGCACTCACCTGTCAGATATGACCTCCTGACAGTGGCCGTCCAAGAACACTTTTGTTGAATACAGTGAAGGAAAATGTAATATGAAGGTAACTCCCTTTAATGTCAGCTGTACGAAAATCCTGGATAGACTACTCGGAAAGCAAAGGACTGCGGATGTTGCGATTCAAATTTGATTAGTGCTCCGTGATTATTACCACGTAGGCGGCGTCTGATTTGGCGTTGGCGGTTCGCTGCGAGATTGTCACTTCATGTCTACTGATGCGGCCATAAAGTATCGTGGTTGAGGATGGCATGGAGACACAAAGCAGCACATTACTCAAGAAGTCTATCGCTCTGACACACACACACACACACACACACACACACACACACACACACACACACACACACACACACACACACACACACACACACACACACACACACACACACACACACACACATATCTATATTACAGGCGCACAAGAAACTCTGCACAGTACCATTATTAACGCAAACAGTCCATTCTCTGAAACGAAGGCAAGCAAATATACTTCATGTTCTTTAAGGATGTGGTTCTGGCGCAATGTAACAAAAAGAAGACAATGGGAAGGAAAGAGGGACAGAAGGAGCGCCTACTTTTATTGTCATTTTTCTCTTCACTGTTTATGTTGTTACCCACTCCCTTCCGCAACGTTTTTGGGCCTTGCAGGAATTGAAGTACTATACGTAAAGAAAAATAAACTTTTAGGTCATAACAGAGGCGATTTGCCGCACATAATCCTCACCTTCGGTGTTGGAAAAAATTACACCATCTCCCGCTAAAGGGGACCATGAGGCGATGCGAAGCCGGAGCACTTGCACGATCGCGTTCAGTTGGCGTTCGTTGGGCATGCTATCGACCTCGCGTCGTGGAACGCGAAGAGGGACGCTACGCGCGTCGTATCTTCCATCTAGCCTGGCCGCTAATTTTCACAGGGCGAGCGGGGAACGCGGTCGACAGGCGGGCAGAGGGGGGCAGCGTAGGAGAGGAGAGAGAAGGGGAGGGGACGCGCATGCGCTCGAGCTCACCGCGGCGTTGCGCAGGAGAGAATTTCGGCATGTCTAGCCCGCGTTTCAGAGGAAGAGTGGAAAGGGGGAGGGGAGAGGGGTGTGGAAGATGGGGAGGGGAGAGGGAAAGTGGAAAGAGGGAAAGTGGAGAGGGAAAGTGGAGAGGGAAAGTGGGAAGGGTATGCGCATGCCCAGTAAGGGTGGTCACGCCGCACACCAACCACCACCACCGGATTGAGCTCGGCCTTAAGATACTTCGCATCTAAAAGACGATGGAAAAGAGCCACTGCATGTAGAAGGAGTATCATCCGGCAAACTGCGATGTTTGCTTAGTAGCTTCGTTGCTTTCACCATGTGGTTATGGCGTTAAACAAACTTCACTAGTCAGACGGCCAAACACTGCGATCAATCGTTTCCCATTGCTTGTCTTCCTAGCTGAGTTTTCTTGTAAACGTCTCTAAAATTTCAAGCAAATGTCACTTTGATGCTTGCACGAGACGTTCTCTGTGGTTTTTGAATCTTGGCATCTCCCTCAACCCCCTTCTGTATGCGCCCCCCTCCTCCTTTTCATTATTTATTTATTTTTTATTTTTTTCATTAACAGGTTTGTGGCATTCCAAGGCGGACGCAATAGCAGAAACTGCCGCTAAACGTTCACAACAACGCGTGCCTCACGGCGCAATATAAAGAACAGTGATTTGTTTTGAAGTCGTAGTTGCCACTACAGACTTTTTTTGAAGGAAGCCTAGCCCGGCCAGAACAAGCATTGACAAATAGAACAATTATCACCAAATTGCACGACCACACGACTGCGAACGTCGAGAGGTGTCTTTTTTTCATTTTTTTTTAGAAGCAACTTTTCAAGCTGCGTTTCTCTTCGGCTCCGATAAGCTTTTAAGTAGGAAGAAACTGGGTAAACTGAGGGAACGTGAATTTCAGAGCGAGTAATGAAATCAGTTTCTATTTTTTCTCTATTTATTTTTTTTTGTGTCTCTTAATAAGAACTCTGGACCTGACATCTTGTTTGCTAGTTGAAACTTCCTTAATGAAAACGAATAACACGTCGTGGAAACGAACAGAGCGTTAGCGAAAAGAAAGTTAATGAGACGGAAGGCTCAGGATACCAGGGCTTATATTAAGGCACGCTTTCACTTCGCTCTCGTTCTTCACTTATTTTTCTACAAAAAAGAGTTTTGAGAGCTATTAGAAAACACTGAGGAGGTGCAAACGTGTAAAAAAAAGGAAAAGTAGGACAATATGAAAATGCAGCAAGCGCATTATTAAGTTCCTAATTTAGAAGCACTCTGCGTGCGGCGTTTTTTCGTAAACACGCCCGCGCGCCCTAAGTGTTTTTTTTTTTAATTCTGGGGTTAACGCCTTGGTAACAAAATTGCGCTGCAACGACACTGTTTGAGCTACGCAGCCTGGGAGTATTCACAGAGATAAGACGCTGCGGAAAGTTTTAAGGCAAACTGCTTGCGACATCCATTACCGGTGCTTAGAAGAACACAACGCCGATTCGCGGAATGAATTCTTCGTGAACTTGCGCGCTCGTTGCGTGGGAGTCGCGAGCGAAAGGAAAAAAAAATATAAATATTCTATAGTTTACCGGCGAAGTACGACTTGGCATAGATGAGAAAATCTGCCTTTACGCGGAAGGCGGCTCAATTGGGAGCGAAACGAGATATACAATAATGTAGCGCGAAAGACTCTGCCAGATTAACATTGGAAACAGTGGTTGAATGCTGCAGTGCGCTACCCGGACGCACAGGAAAACGACGCAAGGAGATTTACAACTGTAGAGGACAGGCCTGGTATTTCACTTGCGTTTCTTCATGCGTCGCTTGTGTGTGTGTCTGAGTAGCGCGCGGCAAAATTCAACTATCTACGACCAACTACCCCCGCCTTGGCTCTTCAGGACAAGTTGGGGGGGGGGGGGGGGGGGGGTGAAAATTTTAAACATTTAATGTTCGATGACTTTGTACTGAGCGAAAAGCGCCGCGTTATTAAAATACATAGTTGCACTGATGCTCCAAATGCGCAGTTTTTGTAAATGCTGGAAAGGAATTCCGAACGAATTCGCTTAGGAGTAGTGTACTCGAATACCTCTACAACGAAATGTTATGTATAACGAAGATTGCCTACGTGCTGGCTATATTGCCAGCGTTACGGTACACAACCACTGCGACTAACTCCTGACATGGAAGCATTTCAAGACCACGAGCAAATCGGTAATAATGTGTTTGACCATATCAGAATATCACCGTACTTTCTTTTAGCCTAACTGCGAGAGAAATGTGGTCGATTGTCTCACTAATTGCGATAATGCAAGCGTCAAAAATTAAGCGTTGCTTTAATCGTAAAATAACAGCGCAAGAAACGACGGACGAACACACAGAGACAAACGAGCGCTGACTTCCAACTTGTTTATTTATGCAGAAACGTAGAATTTATAGCACTGACATATCGCAAGAAAGAGATAACCACATCATACGCAGAAAATCCTTTTCTTTATGAAGAACAGCTATTGAAAGACTGCTAACGCACTGATCACCAAGGTTATCAATCAAGTCAGCTTCTATAATTTCGCGCGTGATCTGTTCCCGGTCTTTAGCGACGACACCCGACTTGACATAAAATGGAACGCAACCCGCAGAGAGCACAATGGTGAGCTAGGTTGCCGTGCTTATATTTTTCTACATTGTACTTGCGCTCAGGTAATGTAGAATTGAGGTACCTGCCCGTATGTTCTGTGTACAATTTGCCGCATGATAAGGGTACATGATATATAACGTTCACTGTGCCTAATAGAACATGCTGCAACTTTTTTCCACTTCGCGTCAGTGATCCTGCAAATTTTAGACAACTTATCAGGTGAAGAAAATGCAACAAGAACACTGAGCAATTTTTTTTTCAGATTGTGGGAAAGAGTATGCGAATATGGAGCCACTGTGGTTTCTCGCTTTTGTGCAGCCAACCGGCAAGTCGATTGCTCAGACCTGTGCTCATTTCTGAGCAAACCTTGAAATATTGAGCTTTACAAAAACTTGGGAAACCGCGCGTCTGCTAAACTAATAGCTTGTCTGTTAAGGCTCTCTGTCATGGCATGAGCACATTATTTTAAGAACATATCGCTCGGTTCTTACAGGGTAAGCTGAAATTCCTTGTGATTGAAGATCCCTTCTTGATGAGAAATTCAGAATGTTGAGCGCCTTAGGAGGCGCGATACAACCATGTTCACTGCTATTTTAGTGGACGTGAAAGATTTGTACCATTCCTTGCCACAAGATCTAGTTTTGATGTCTGTTGAAGATGGCATTGATCAGGTTGGTGACGCTAATATTCAGAACACCTCTGGGCTATCTGTTAGGAATTTTTTAGAGTTACGCGCTTTTTACCTGCACGTGACTTACGTAAGTTGGGAGGACTGCCTTTTTATATTCAGAAGCAAGGTGTGTGCATTGGTTCTTGCCTTGCACCCATGCTTAGCGACATTGTTTTAGCTTCACTGGACAAACGAATTTCCATGCGCGCAAAGAGCACAAAGGTATTCAAAGATTTTAGATTTGTAGATGATTACTTGGTATTATTTGACATCAGCGCTTTGCGGATTGCCGACGCCGCATATGTATTGACAATCTTCCCGGAAGGTCTGAATCCATTGGTAATCACGCATGAAACGGTAACAGACGACGCTATCAGATTTCTAGACCTTAAACTAATATTTAGTGACGAATACACTTGTTGGATGCATGAACCGCGCGCAAACAAACCTTTGCTTCAATATGACTCCACGCATTCAAAACTCGTCGAGCGAAGCATAACTAAGCTGTTTCACTAATGAAATAGAATGGAAAAGAAAAAAAATTATTCAGGTCCGTCGGGGCGTGAACTAGTGCGCTTAGAAAATAATGTGCTCATGCGATGACAGAGAGCTTTAGCAGACAATCTCTTCGTTTAACAGACGCGGGGTTTCACAAGCTTTTGTTAATCTTAATATTTGAGGGTTTGCTCAGAAATGAGCACAGGTCTGAGCAATCGACTTGCAGGTTGGCCGCACAAAAGTGGAAAACCGCAGTTGTTCCATATTTGCAGACTCCTTCCCATAGTCTGCAAAAAAAAGAAGAAAAAAAAAGAAACAGCTCAGTGAGCTAATGTTCGTGTAGCGTTTTCTGCACCTGATAAGTTGTCTAAAATTTGCAGGATCCTTGAGCCGAACCGTGAAAAAGTTGCAGCATGTACTATTAAGCACAAGATTAATTTTTCTAGTGCACAGTGAATGGTCTATATCATGTACCGTTATCAAGCGTCAAATTAAACATAGGCTAGACGGGCAGGTGCCTCAATTCTAGATTATGTGAGCACAGGTACAAGAAAAAAAAAAATGTAAGCAAGGCAACCTAGCTCATCAGTGTTCTCGCTGCGGGCGCGTTGCATTGTATGTCAAGTCGGGTGTCATAATAATAATTGTTGGGGTTTAACGTCCCAAAACCACCATATGATAATGAGAGATGCCGTAGTGGAGGGCTCCGGAAATTTCGGCCAACTGGGTTCTTTAACGTGCACCTAAATCTAAGTACACGGGCCTCAAACATTTTCGCCTTCATCGAAAATGCAGCCGCCGCGGCCGGGATTCGATCCCGCGACCTTCGGGTCAGCAGTCGAGCGCCATAACCACTAGACCACCGTGGCGGGGCGTCAAGTCGGGTGTCGTCGCTAAAAACCGGGAACAGATGCCGTGTGAAATTATACAAGCTGACTTGATTGATATAAGCTTGGTGATCAGCGCGTGAGCACTCCTTCAATAGCTCTTCTTCATAAAGAAAAGGATTTTCTGCGCATAATGTGATTACCTGTTTCTTGTGACATGTCAATGCTATATATTCGATGTTTCTGCATAAACCCGTTGGAAGTCAGCGCTCGTTTGTCTTTGTGTGTTTGTCCGTCGCTTTTTGCGCTGTCATTTTACGATCATGAACAACCAACTAGCCCGATTTACCGCGATTGTGAAGTTGCTTTAATGGTGGTGCCTGTCAGTACATAAGTTCTGCTCATTCAAATTATAGTAGACCTATAACTGCTGCAGGCGGCCCAAGCCCAGAGAAGGACCGCATCGTTGTTTCGTGCTCATGGACACTGGCGTAGCCGGGGGGAGGGGGGGGGGGAGATGGTTCGAACCTCCTCCGCAATTTGGCAATTTCGGCACGCACGAACATGCACAAAGTATGGTTAAACACCTCCCTCCGAAACAAGTTCGCTAAGCTACCGCTCACGGAGTCCTACGTCGTTGTTTTACACCTGAAAAGAGGTATCCTGAAATTTCAAGAGCAGAGTGTTGAGCTCATAAGCGGGGCGATACAAGGCGGGGCATAACGTCAAGTAGTGAGCGAAGTAAATTAACCAGCGATGTTGTTCGGGCGCAGCACGACCCCAAGGACGACAGCATGTGCACCCCTGGCGGTGAGAACGGAAACTACATCATGTTCGCGCACGCCACGTCCGGTGACAAGAGGAACAACAATCGCTTTTCGCCCTGCAGCCTGAAAGGCATCAACGCAGTGCTCAACTCGAAGGCGAGGAACACCAAGGGATGCTTTTCAGGTAGGCGCCTATCGGTCAGTGCAATACCTTGAAACACGTAGAAAATAATGCGGGTACCATTTGGCAAAGTCCTCATACTTTACTTCTTGTGAAGCACGAAATAACGGCTAAAATTCTAAACCCACTGACTTGATCCCAGGCAACGCTTAATTGAGACGAGACAAGAAATGCCCACATTAACTTCTTGTGATAAGATTTCCTTATCTATTGATGATCACGTGAACGAAAAGAGCCCTGTGCACACGGGTTCGAAGCGTTGCTAATCGCTACAAATCTTCATACAAACAAAATGGTTACAATGCAACACAAGGCGAAAAATTCAGTGCAGGAAAGAGCGTCAGAAGGCAGACGCCCTTTCCTGAGTTCTCTCTTTCCTGTTGCGTTGTAAATATTTCGCGACATAATGAAGCAAATAGCCCAGCATCATCTTTTTGTAAGCTTTATGATGAAAAACCCAGCGAACGCGTCATGCGATGTCAAGTGCGAGTTAGACCCTGACTAGGCTTTCCGCTTTAATTGACGCTTTGTGACTTTATTGCGAATGCGTCGTAGTTCAAGTGCGTTGACCGAAAGACATGCGTAACAGAAAGCTAGTGCACGCTTTAATGATTGTATACGGTGTAGGTATGCATGCATATAGAATGAAATGAAATTTATTCCTCCACGTAAGTACACTTACGTACATAAGCGGGGTGATAATGGCTCGATAACAGCTACATAAGGGTAGCTTTATATGTACTGATGGTACCCAATATGGATGCATGGCAATGGCCACGCACTCATCATCAAAAAGAATGTGCTGCTCACCTGTTACGACTATATGTAACGCCTTATATATATATATATATATATATATATATATATATATATCATCGAGGCCACCATTTTGATTTACGGTGAAAGTAGCGGTGTAAAGCTGCGCTCCATCTCGATCGCCGTACACCTGAGCAGTGGGCCACTGATCATACAAGAGAATGGTTTACGTTGACGTCATACGTACGTGGATCACGTGAATACTCTCACAGATCTTTGAGTTTGTCACGTGCGCTAACGCAGAGCCTCAAGACTCGATCTGCGGCAACGAGGTGGTCGAGGCCGGCGAGGAGTGCGATTGCGGCTGGGAGGACGACTGCCTCGAGCCCTGCTGCTTTCCCATGCGATCCAACCCGCCGCGAGACGAACCGCCCTGCAAGCTCAGGCCTAACGTCGTATGCAGGTGGGTATTACCTTCTAAGATAACAGAAAACTGAGCCGGTTTGTTTGCGTCTATGATGTGTTTTCTGTAGCGCTCACAAAACGGGCGATGGACGGAAAACTAATACGGCGCATATAGATAGATCGATAGAAACTTTTAATGATAACTCCGGTTATATCAGGTTGGTTTGTCACCTGGCTTGCTACTCCAGGTGCCGGGTAATCAATATAATATATACAGTGATCACCTATACATATAAATACCTCATTGAGTCACACAGATATATACACAAAGGAGCAGAAACATACGACGCATATAACCGTGTGTTTCTTCTGCGTCCATCGTTACCTTCTGAGCGCTGCACAAACATCATGGGTATTGCCGCTGGCTGCCCCCTAACGATAAGCGATAGAATAGGAAACACCAAAGTGCGCGATGTATTTGTATTCTGGGACCGCCTTTAACAACGATTTGCGTAAATTTAAATTCGTATCTATTCTTGCGCTACAACCATTCTCCATTGTTTTTCGTTTCTGAAAATTTAGTCCATTATCTATAATCTTCTTGCCTCCCTTGTTCCTTCGATCTGTTTTCAATTTCTTTTTTTTCTCTCTCTTCCTTGTTTCATAAGAGGGGGCAGGGGACGTTGTTCTTCCTACGGTAGTTGACAGCCTGCTTTCCTTGTCTGTCAGTTTCGTTTATGTCTTCAAGCCAACTAATAAATATACTGAGTACATTTCCTATCATTCATCGTGCCGCGTTCTCGATAACGAGGCCACGATGTATACCGTCAGTCGATAAATCCAGGACAAAAGCAATGAAGAACAAGACAAAATTAATTGCTGAAAAATGCGGCCCTTCACATTTTGTCGGGATTCATTTTTGAACCATAGAGCGCACAAAAGACAAGGAACACAGCGCAGATTACGCGCGCTGCATAGTTCAATAATGAATCGATACCAGCGCAACAGCAGTGAGCTTCAATGTATTTTCGTCCTGCTTTCTTTGCTCAGTATTGACGGGTGCTTAGATATAAAAGCTGTCGAGAATAGATTTTCGCCGTTGAATGTGCAGTTTAAGTCGACGTAGAGGCGGCGTCAATTAAAATGGACTAAACGGTGCTTTGTCTGCCACAGTGCAGATGAGATGCACTTTGCTGGACCCAGATTTTCAACTCCGATCTTGTTCTCGAGAAAGAAGCGGGAGGCTTCGCGTTAAAACTCGAGCGAATATAGTCCCCCTCACGCTCTACTCTGAGAGAAAGAGAGAGAGAGAGAGAAACGGGAGGGAGAGGAGCTTAGTCAGAAGGAAAAACCGCCAGGCCTGCGATGAGCGCGCAGCACAGTCACAGTGAAAGCTGGAAGAGCGGCCTTTCTAGGGCCCATTGTAGACTCTCTTGGGGAAACTAAGTAGGGAAGCACCCACTATGCCATTATTCGTCTTTCTGCGGATAAGCGAGGTACCCGCTACAGATCCGTAAAGCATTATATGCACTTTGTTGATGCTGCATGTGGCTGAAGAATTATGCATGAAGAATTATGGTTGAGCACTTTGTAGTGGGTGGGAAGCTTTAAACCACGCACTCATTGCGCAGTTAACCTGCTGTGACGCCTGGTTGTTATTTTACTCTTCTGCCACGATATATTACACATATTAGCGCGATTCCTTGCTCGACATGACGCCTGTAGAGACTCTTTTTGCAAAGGAGTTTCAAGGACCAGCGTGGCACTGTGGTAAATACTCGACTGCCACGCTTAGTTAGGGCCCCGGTTCAAATCCCATTTTTTTATATATTTCATTTTTTTTTTTCTCACTTCGCGCGACAGTGGTTACCGGCGGCCACTGCCGTTGTGATCTCATAACAGCTGTCGCTGTAAAATCCGGCCATACACTTAAGTGTAAGGGAAGGTGTCGTTGAAAAACGAAGAGAGATGCGCAAATGGTATTGACACGTTATCACAGTCAGTCGATCACTACGGCCGCATACTGTCACTGCGCTATATCACTCGGCAGCTATAAGATGCAGCAAAACACCCTGCTTACTTTCGGGCCATAGAATACACACACATTTTTTGCACTTGTGTCGCTACTCGTGCAAAGATTAGCCTGCAGTGTTTCGTTCTCGTAACGCATGAATAAGAAACGACAACAACCATCTCGCGATCGCATTCGTTCAGGGATTGTTTAATTGAAGAAGTAAGCGTATGAGATTCACATTGCAGAAATTCTCAAAGCCCAGCATGCTGTGGGTCACGAGGCCCGCCTTTGGCTTTGTGCGCTCTGTCCTTCTACGGTAACCTGTACGGTAGCTTCTACGGTGACCGAAGGCTCCGTCGAATTTCGCTTTCAAGTTGGTCGCGTGATAAAGCGCACCTTTTGCACACATATGGCAGAAGGCCTCACACCAACGTAATCAATCTGTGCTTTCCAGCCCGAGTCAAGGTCCGTGCTGCACTCAGGATTGCGTTCTAAAGATCGGGGACAAGTGCCGGGATGACAACGGATGCCGGAGCGCCAGCTACTGCGAATATCCTTTGACCTCGTTGTACTGGTTGTGTCTCGCTGTTTCTTTTACCAAAGTACGAATGCACCAGTGGGCTGTTTTAACAAACTGTTAAACGGTTAATATCGTTGTAGGCAACTTTCGACACGTAAACTTGTATTCGCCAAGGAAGCAGCGTCCTCTCTTCTTCGCTACCTTGACGAAAGTTCACTTGTCGAAACATTCGCTCTAGCGAGATTCTCTGTTCAACGAATTTCTATTACTTTACGCCTCCATACTGTTCTGAATTACTGCCTTGTTTATGAAGGAAAGTAGATGACTTTTAAGGGCTCGTTTTCTTTGTTAGACACAATGTTAGTTCTCATTAATATTGTGCCTTGTTTATGTATGCTGTCGTATAGTTTGATTATAGCAAGAGCACTGAAAAAAAATGGGAAGAGAAAATAGGGAGTTTAAGTTCATCTACTTTAGCATGGGTAGTTAGAGAAAGAAATATCGATACTTCCAAATACCACTACTGCAAGAACCTGTTGAAGGGTCTCTGTACAACCTTAATTCACCGATCGGAAAGTGCACGTGACGCGCTCTCACAAATGCGTGCCTTATTAGATGGCTCGCAAACTAAACTTATCGCACAATCATTTCAAGAAGCTTCTTGCAAGAGCAAATAATGTAGAAAAAAAAACAACCAAAGAAAACGCCATCTGTATTAATAATACGCACTTAAGGCTGCCTTAGTTATGCATAGTGGTCATTTCGCGCATTGTGCTGCGTATTGGTCAGTCAATGCAATGTTGCGATGCAGGCATACTGGTGTGGCATCTTCGAATACTGCTGTAGTGCATACATACAATAAAAGGAAGGCACATTTACTCACTCACACGGTGCTGTGTTCATGTGCCTTTGCTGTGTTCTCGTCTGTATGCACTGAAGTGTACCTTTAATCAGGTCCCGCTTAAAGTGCTAGGTATAGCCAGAAAACCAGAAATTTTTCGTCTGGTTTCCTGGATACAGCCGGCATTTAACCAGGATCCGATTAAGAGTGCAGTGTTGCAAGACTCGAGTAGGATCAGTTTTTTTCAGCGCAAAACAGAGGAGCGCGACAGACCGAGAAACGATAAGACACAAACGAGCGTTTGGTCTCGGTATTTCGTCCTCGTCTGCTTCGCGCTGAAAAAAAAACAGGCTCAAGATCATGAACCAACTAACTCGCATCAGAGTCCTGTTAAGCTCGAGTAGGATCCTACATTACTTATGGGACACAAACAAATGTGGTCATATAAGAGGCTTAGTTGCAACTGAAGCGTCTGGTCTGTGACAGTAAGCGCAGTCGGATAAGACTGCGGCAACGTAAAAGAAATATTATTGTCCCTTAACCACATAGCACTGGTGAAGGACCACAATGCCCGTCTTCGACAAGCAAACCTAACAAGACCATCTGTAACGAGGAGTTTGTCTGCTACATGGGGGTAAGTATATCAAACAGTTGTTTTTTTTGTTCTGTTGGCTGTGTTCTATCGCGCTAAAGTGGTAGGTGAAAACAAGAAATAACGGCCGCTGTCGCTTAGGTAGGACAGTGCGGCAGCAGGAACATTCGCAGTCTCGACACAAGAGCATGGCTAGAGCCCTTAACTAGCACCTAAGTACGTCGTTATGGTGGCATTGGTACTCAAGGAAAGCGGAGTTAGGTTCTTCTCCAACATTCCACAACGTTATACGGCTTCTGCAAGGAACACTTGCTTGTTACGTGGGATGCGACAGTACGATCTTCTTGGGCGAGAAATGTCACCTTGTCATTTTGGCAGAACTCTCCCCTCTTCTCGCGAATTTTATCGCGCTAGTGAGCGGTTGAACACGTACAACGAAAACGCAGAACAGGAACAAACACCGAAGCAAGAAAATGAAGAAAATTTTGTGATATAATCAAAGCTTATCCTGCGAATATCGCAAGGGCCCCAAGTTACCTTCAGCGAAAGTCGGGGAATAAAAGTCAGAACCATGAAGCGTTATACTTCCGCTTGGAGGATTGTATTGGTGTGTATTGGAGGATTGTATTGGAGCCTTGAAGACATGCTTTTTTATTTCCTGTTGTGTTCGTGACTCTACGATAAATGTAATGTAGTCTCAATGTAAGGAAGAGCAGCCTAAGCGCCGCTTTCCAATGCGAGAAAAAAAAAAAAACATTCGCAGACGCCTACCGTTCTGTTGTACCGACAGTAATGTTCTGCTGTTGTTTCGCACGCATAAAGCAATACACACTGGAGTTAAAAAATTCGGCAGATCCCACGTACCGTGGGAGTCGACGTTATGCGAAGCATGCCGCGGGTAGGTGACTGCGGCGTAATTTTGTTTACTTAGCGACACGTTACAAAATGTCGCTAAAGATTTGTATAAATTGTATACGCACAGATATATATGTTGAAGAGACGCATATGTGTTATATAACCGATTGGGTAACGCTGCCAATGGCACGCACGCACGTTTCACGAACCCGTGTGCTTGTGTGCAAGAAGTTCTTGACAGTTCTTGAACAAGGGCATCATCACCATGATTAGTGAGCACCAACAGCTGGTCATGACTTGTTATAGGATAAGGTCGTGATTGTGGTGATGAGGGGTCCATGTGTAGTGAAGTATGTGGTATAGTAGAGCTGTTGGAATTCGTGGATGCCTCGGTCATTTCGCCGACAAATTGTCTCTCGACAGAGCCGGCAAAATGTTGGAACCTGAAGCCACCCTTCGCGTCGGTGAGGCATAGGCCTGGATAGTGCTACGTCGACCAACATCAGTGGATGACGCTTGTCATATTCGTGGGCGTATGTGGCCTACGTAGCCTAGTCTACAAAGCGGCTGTCAATCAATCTGGCATCATCCTCGGTCAGCATGAGGCCATCTCGCAGCCTCGTAAGAAATGAAGATGACACTACGTTGTTCTGGTGGACGAAGTGCACTTTACGGTGCGGTGATGTGGATATCATATGTAACTTTCGTTAATGTATTCCTCCGGGGTCGAGCAATGCTTCAATATAGCTTGCTGAATCATTGAAATACAAACGTAATGTTTATTAGACTGCTATAAAAGCGGAGCCAACACTGGAACTACAGATGCTTATCTGATATGACGCCTGTATCGCCGGAGTACACATCGTAGGAGTATCATGTAGTGTTTATTGCTTTCTTGTAAAATTAGATAGCCAGCACTACAACCACAATTGACGTTGCGCCGATATTACGCCTGCGTAGGCTGTTTTTCCGAACCAGTTTATAGACCTGGCGTCGCTCAGTGGTAGAAAACCTGATTGCCGCGCAGAACGCTTGGGTTCGATTCCTGCTGGGATCCTAATTTTCATTTTTCCATTCGTTGAGTCAACGCTGCCGATGTTGGTTTTCCTTAACGCTCTAGCATTTAAGTTGCCAATGTCTGTTCTCGCCGTTCCTGGGTAGGTATAAACTGTCAATCACCTGTGGCGCATACCCGTACACCGCGGCCCGTAGTAAACGGGTATGTGCCGCCCGTGTCTAGTGGAAAGGGTTTGACGACGTACGCGACAGGGTTTTAAGGTTATTCATGTCATGACTCGGGAAATATTCGTCAAATCCTCTTACCCTCCCATGCAAATTTTGGTGTACACCAAGTTAAGGAGGCGATCATGAGAGCACCCAGACGTAGGCGGCTAGATAGATAGATAGATACGTAGATAGAAACGCTCAAAGTGCCAGAGGTTCGCTAAGAAATGGTTCGGATTTAAAACATTAATTATAACACAAGTAATCATGTTCAGTGTAGCTAAAGCGAGAAATACCGTGATGCATGAGTACAGAATCGGACAATGTTAAGCCAGCAGAACAGCCGTTATTGACACGAAACGAAGCAGCCTCCAGAGTTCGATGCGTTCCCTTTATGATTTTCTATCTGCCTTCCTTCGCCCAAACCGCGAAAAGATAGAACTTCCTACCCGGTGTGTGCTACTCTATCCCTTGCTATCACTTTTAAGAACGACATCAGAACAATAGACCCTCGGATAATGATCGGCCATAAATCCTTGCTTTCCTGAATGTTCGCGCGCGCTGTAACGGGCTCAGAGTGCGCAACCACTTGTGGGTTTCGTACTGAAGTTTGTACTGTAGGACATTGGACGTGTCGTCACTGCGGGATAGAATGATAAGTCTTACTTTTGTTTGTGCTGATCGCAGGAGTGCACGGGCTCCATCTGCATCGCGTACGGCCTGCAGTCGTGCCAGTGCAAGCGCAGGCCGCACGACCCCGTGACCAAGGCCTGCGAGTTGTGCTGCCGCCTGCCCGGAGATGATTCCACCTGCAAGTGAGTGCCGACCGCCGGGTGGTTTCTTGCCTTCTCGCAATTGCGATTCGAAAGGGCGACGAAATGAGTTGAGTCGGAAGCTGTTCATGTTGTTACGTCTACGAAAGGTTCACGAAAGGTACCGCTTCGCTAGCCGAACGTCTTTTTCTTTACCTCCATTATCCAATGGTCCAACGACACCTAGATGTACAAACCCAATATACGCATGACTGTAACGCTATATTTTACGTGCGGCACGGAAACCAGGAACATAGAAAGTAGGAGCACGTGGACATAGTAATGGCGCACACATTCGCAATCGCCTCATATTGTAACAAACCACGCATTTATAAAAGGTGGTGAAAGAGAGAGAGAGAATAAACGTTTATTAACTATTCCTTAATTAGCACCTAAAGTGGGTGGGGCCCTTCGTCCAGTGCTCCACTGGCTATTGCAGCTCGCCGGGCCTGGTCCAGGGTTGCCAGTTGGCTTCCCAAGGCCTGATCCGAGAGTCAAGCGACTGCCAGGACTTCATGACTGTGATGAAGTCATACCAACGATGCCCGATATAGGAGCTTTAATTGACTGTCAGGACTATCTTCGCCGTTTCAGTTCTGTTTATCTGTAGCTACCGTTATTCCTGTCCATTGCCTCAAATACCCCAGGTGGTGCGTTACGAAATGAATCAGCCTTAGGAATGGGAATCGTTAGTTTGTCCGTGTGTTCCCCGCTGCCCTGTTCTAATTCTCTGTGACGTGCGTAGCGCTTGAAGAAAAGTACTCTCACTTACTCTCTATAGCAAGCTCTAGTTTAAGATGGCAGCAAAGTGTGAGTGAACAGTTGGCTTACGTATCGCCTACTACAAACAAGAAAAACAGTGTAAGCGTATGAAAAGCTTTCGACAAATCTTGTGTTTAAATAGGTAGACAACCTCAAGAAAGGAAACGCACCGGACAAGGCTGGACTTACAACTGAAGTTTGTTAAATAACGGTTTTCCCTAGGCCACCATCACGCATGCGTTAAAACACCATCATGTCAACATATTATCTAGCACGCATGCCCACCCCCCTCTTTCTTTATCTTAACCGGACCTTAACACGTGTGCTACATGGGAAATTATAGACTATCAAGGTAATGAAATTCTTTATCAGTTATCTGCACCGAAGGTTCATTGACACGTAATTCAGCGCTCAACTTCCTGATGTGGAAAGCTTCGCATATTTCTCTTTCCAGTCTATTGCGTTCCCTTCCCACAATCGAGACACTCAAAATGGGGTGTGCATCCACACTTCTTGCAATGCAAGGGCAAGTGCCCTCCTGTGACAGTTGGTAGCAAATTGCGATGTTCACGCATGCGGTCGTTGATGCAACGGCCCGTCTGGCCCACGTAGGACCGACCGCAGGAGAGAGGTATCTCATAGACTACAGACGTCATGCATTTTGTGAAAACGGTAGAGTGTTTTTTTCCCACACACCCGGCTTGCGTCCTTGTTCCCTCCTGTGATGCTTTTGCACAGCCCGGACAGTTTTCTGGGCGCAGAAAACATCAGAGCAATGCCGTTTCTTGTGGCCACCCGTTTAATGTTGTGTGATAAGCCATGAAGGTATGGAATAACTTGGACCTTTTTCCTTTTCGAGGAATCCATGCCCTCGTCAGACTTCCCTGACTTCTTCCTCGTCATCTTGCTGAACAAGGTTTCAGCGACGGTTGTTAGTAATGAATTCAGGTGGCCTTCCGAAGTTAACCTGGCCTTTTGTGCATCAAAACTTTCTTGCATGGTGTGCGTGCAACTCTTGTTAAGAGCATTCGTGAAGCACAACGAAACAATGCCTCTTTTTATTAATTTGGAATGGGACGATTCGTACGGGAGAGGGGCTTTTGTTGACCTGGGACAGTAACTCCAGCACACATGCCCTCCACACTGAAACTTAATGTCCAAATCGAGAAACCTAATTGCATTCTCATGGTAGAGTTCATAGGTGAACTTAAGGTCGCGGGAGGAATCTTCAAAACACATTAAAATACTCTTTGCAGCTACTTCTAGGCTGTCGTCTGTTTGAAGGCGCAAAAGCAATAAAAAATTATCGACATAGCGGAACACCCTCACGATTCGTTCGTCATGTAGCCTCTGATTTAGAATCCTGTCAAACTTGGATATGAAAATTTGACACAAAACAGGAGCAACCTTAGATCCGATTCAGATACTCCTTCTCTGAATAAAGACATCATTGTTAAAAGACACCAGAGTATTTGACAGGTAAAACTTGAGGAGTTCCATAAACGAATCAAGAGACAGAGCGCATGAATTCATAAAGGCTATTTCCCCTCGTTCTTCAATGGGTTCACGCACAGCTGTCAACAAATGCTCATGTGGGATTGAATAAAACAGGTCCTCAATATCTATGGACAGAGCAGCATTGGCACAGATCTAACTAGACTTAAAGCAGTCCACGACCTCCAGGGAGCTCTGTAGGCCAAACGGATCCAAAGTGTCAAGGCTTTTCAACGCACGCTGCAAGAATCCGCTGACCACTAGCTGCCAGGAACTTCCTTCTGTGACAATAGTTCGAAACGGTACTTCGGGCTTGTGAGTCTTAGCCGCGAAGAACACTTGTAGCACATCTTCCTTACTTTGTTTGACGGCTTTCTCTAGTCCCCCAAGTTGCAGGTTTCTGAGGAGTTTTAAAGCTTGAGCTTTAGCCTTTTTAGGCAACACATCCGCTGGTCGAAAGTTCTCAATAGCAAGCCGTGCTTTCTCGTTAAAAAGGACGTTTGGAAGCACGACAAACCCACCTTCTTTGTCGGACTGTACCAAGCTGAGCTCCTGCCTGTTGAAGTGCTGAACGACTGGTCTGAGGATATTATCACGTCTACCCTCGTTCCCGTGATATTGCAACAGACAATCCACTCCTTCTGAACGGGTCCGATTCTTTTCATCCACTGGGGATTTTTCCGCTATCTGGTGAACGGTCGCTAGAAGTTGGGGTCCTGTAACCTACGGCACCAGACTGAATTTCGGGCCTTTGCTAAGAAGCCTGTCAATTTTCCGCTGGTAAGGCATCCCCTTGGAAGTACGTAACACTCACAGTCTCGCGTTTTTTTAACGTTTCTTCGGGAAATTCTTGCTAATGTCGTTCCAGTACACCTCAGTGACTGTGTTAGCTAGGCGTCTCAATCGCCGCAATTTTGCGGCACCAGCTAACTCGTTTCCTGCTTGAAGACAAACAACCCGGAGCCAGTCATGCCAGTGTCTAACTTGCCTCCAGTGCTCTGACTTCAGAATTCGGCACACTCTCTTCCAGTGACCTGTCGTTGTGATTCACGAATGCTCTTAACAAGAGTTGCACGCACACCATGCAAGAAAGTTTTGATGCCCAAAAGGCCAGGTTAACGTCAGCTGGCTACCCGATTTCATTACTAACAACCGTCGCTGAAACCTTGTTCAGCAAGATGACGAGGAAGAAGTCAGTGAAGCCTGACGAGGGCATGGATTCCTCGAAAAGGAAAAAGGTCGAAGTGATGCCATACCTTCATGGCTTATCACACAACATTAAACGGGTGGCCACAAGAAACGGCATTGCTCTGATGTTTCCTGCGCCCAGAAAATTGCCCGGGCTGTGCAAAAGCATCACAGGAGGGAACAAGGACGCAAGCCGGGTGTGTGGGAAAAAAAAACAATCTACCGTTTTCACAAAATGCATGACGTCTGTAGTGTATCAGATAGCTCTCTCCTGCGGTCAGTCCTACGTGGGCCAGACGGGCCGTTGCATCAACGACCTCATGCGGGAACATCGCAATTTGCTACCAACTGGCACAGGAGGGCACTTGCCCTTGCATTGCAAGAGGTGTGGATGCACACCCCATTTTGAGTGTCTGGATTGTGGGGAGGGAACGCAATAGACTGGAAAGAGAAATATGCGAAGCTTTCCACATCAGGAAGTTGGGCGCTGAATTATGTGTCAGTGAACCTTCGGTGCAGATAACTGATAAAGAATTTCATTACCCTGATAGTCTATAATTCCCTATGTAGTACACGTGTTAAGGTCCGGTTAAGATAATGAAAGAGGGGGGTGGGGGCGCGTGCTAGATAGTATGTTGACATAATGGTGCTTTTTACGCATGCGTGGTGGTGTCCCAGGGAAAACCGTTTTTTAATAAACTTCAGTTGTAAGTCCAGCCTTGTCCTGTGCGTTTCCTTTCTTGTGCTCGTGTTTGAAATTGCTGGAACCCTTCACTACTCATCATGTACCAAGTGGCCCAGCAAACCACGCTCCTAAAGGTAGACAACCTTTTTATCTGGCACAGTCACCAGAGGAGCACATATTTACTGTCTCTTGCCCCTCGCAGAGTGATGATATTTTATCTTTTTTTATTAATTTTCCGTGTTCGAACTGTCTCTTGTTTTTGGGAACGTTTACTAAAGGGACTCAGAACCAGCATGATAAAGTTTACACGTTTAGGCATTTGGTGCTACCACAATAAAAGAATGAAGAAAAAACGCACCCTTGTAGGTGTGATAGCGATCAAAGTATTCTCCTCTTGGGAACAATTTTTCACCCTTTTTGACAATGGACGCATTTTCCAACAGAACGCCCTTAGCGCGCTCTTACTGAGTTCTTGCATGGTTTCAGTGCGGTAAAAGAAATATACCTTATAAGGCGTTAAGGGTGCCCCGGCACTGCAAGTTTTCAAGCAAATAAGAAACCATGGAAGACATTTTACCACTGCCTTGCATGATGCAATTTTGTGAGCGTGCTATGTATTGACGCAGTTAACTATGGATGTCATCTTGGCTGCTAGTGCAGTACATCCTGATTACGTGTAAGTAAATCTACCGTGCACTAGGCCTTCATTTTATTGCAAGTATTGAGGGACATGCAACATTTCATCCCGATAGCCACATAACTAGCACAGTTGTCCGTTAATTTTACAGTGTTCATGGTCATTTCATCGCAGTAAGGATTAGGCCTCACCTACTTGCAGCTCGATAGATGGGTAACTTATTGTTTCGATGCATCCTATGTAGTAGATCGTATGGCGGTTCTGTGTCTTTCAACAGAATGCTATAATTAAAACAATGCAACCGTACATGTTGCTTCGTTGGGTGTAAAGGGATGCGTTTTGACCCACACGCACACATGCACACACACTATCTTTGTTCTCACTGCCTTTAAATAAACTGAAGGACATGCCAACGCACATTCGCTTTTTTGTTTTAGGAAGCCAGGTCAGGCCACGATATATACGGGCTGATAAAATTCGTTTAACGTAGGGCTCTGGCTTCTTCCGGGTGTTCACACGCCGGCTCTCTTCTGTGAGTGACGCCTCTTTTCCTCGGTATGCACACCAACGACCGATAGCACCAGAGGCCTCCGCGGTGCAGCTTGCCTGACTCAAGCACGAAGGGGACAGCACGCGGAGGCCTCTTGAGCGTACGGTCCTTAGCGGCGCACACTTGCCCGTTATCAGATCGACGACGCCCTGCCCTAAAGTGCACTTTGGGCGGGCGCGTTCGCTCTCACGTGAAATGTGGGTGTTTCCCAACGCTCCTGTGGCACATGCGCCGACGCTGAGATTCAGTTACTCTAGTAGCGTTCTTCCTTACGACAAAGCGTCATATTGGGACATAATTCACATATTAAAAAATAAACGCGAGAGCCATCTCAAGCGCAGTTGAGTGTCATATACGCTGCCTTTATCTACGGGGGCGTAACTTCTTTGCTGTAGGATAATTACAGCCACAAAAGAGTTATTCACAGCAACTACACCAAATTTCGCTTTCTCTACCTAATGCCAGCGTACAATAGGAGACGTTGATTCTTGGGCACACGGCTAACGAAAGAAAGTGTATAAATGTGGGAAAGAAAACGATTGTGCATAGTATCAGATGGCATGAACACAAATTTGTGCATATGAGACCCAGGAAACCACGGAACATGGACATGCAGATTTGAGAACATGAGTAAGTACAAGTACCAATAAACACACGCAAAAGTTCACAATACCGCCACACAACTGCAAGAGACGCCAAAACACACATACATGTGTGGTGCTCGTGTTTTCTTTGAAAATTTGTCAAGCGAAAAGGCTTTCATTTTAAAGCTCCAGGTTAGTCATCTATGAAGTACAATTATGTGACGCTTAAATTAGCCGTGTAAGGTCCCAGTGGGATCTTACTTGAGGCAACGCTTATAAGGTAACGTTTGGTGAAATCAACCTGTTGCACAAAAGTGCCCGCAGAAGGATAACGCGCAGAAAATTATGTATCGACAGTGCAAGTGATCCCAAACAACTGTGAACATTGCATCGGTTGTATACACCAAACTCGGTACAATAAATGATGCGTACCATAATGCGAATCGATGTTAATGCCTCGTTAGTCTTTATAGCGCGACTCACAACGCACGTGGGTCACATCGCCTTTGCAATGCGTGCCCGATAAAGTTGTTACTCACTCGGCGTGCCCGAATCCTCGCTTGCATTGAATATGCATACTTACGTTGCTTAGACCACCAAAATATAAAACTATACTCCGGAGGCCTCTTTCTTTTTCTCGGAGAATTGTAGTAACTAAAAGTATAAATTGTTCACCTTAATGGCAAACACAAGAACAAATGTAGAAGAAAAGAGGAAAAAAAACAGCGCAGTAGAGAAGGTATGCACTTGTTTAATCTTGCGTCCAGGCTTCATCTTGCATTCAACTGCGATGCTCCTGACAAGGTCTTGCAAGAACCATTTTTCATTAAAAGCATACATTGCTAGACATGTCAGCGGGCGCCATGACGCTTTTATGCGCATGCCATTGGTAGGGCAGCTGCTATTGGTGCTCAGGAGTACGCAATAGAGGACGCGCTCGATTTCTCAACAATGCCTGCAATAGGGGTTTATTCCTTTGCAGGTCTTCTTTCGAGTGGAACCACCCGCCCTACGACGTTCCGAACCTATTCGCAAAGCCGGGCACGCCGTGCGACAATTACAACGGATACTGTGATGTATTCCAAAAGTGCCGCGAGGTGAGTGCGTGTGCCCTTTTTGTCTTTTATTTTGAAAGACGAAAAGGCCAGCCTGGAATGAGCCTCGTCAGAGCAGAGTTCTGTTTCATCTTAGGCTCATGTGGCACTTGTAGTGTAGACGAATGATCTTACTGGTATTCAAGCTTTAGCGTTTATTTCTGGCGTTCTTAAGGAATGAAAGAAAGAGCAGGATAGTAAAAAACACACATATTCAAGTGAGACAATCGTGTCAAGCCAGAACACAAGGTCTGGTATAACAAAAGAGGACCCGTCAGGTCGGCTCCCTTTGTCCTGGATCTTCAATTGTTATCACTTATGGAATAAGCGGGAACCGTGTGGTGGAAGAAAAAAATTCACTCAGTACAAATAAATGCAATTACTCATCACGTACGCAATCTTCACTGTCAGTAATTGTCAAGCACATTATTTGACAGTACGACTGTCTGGCCTTCACAAAGTTGAATGATTATTTTAAAACGAAGACTAGATGCCTTAGGAGGGTGTCAACTTGAGCTTGTTGGCATAGCTTCATCTTCGGAAACAGCGCGAGCACACGGGACAAGAAACACAGACAGGACTTTGCGCTGGCTAACGACATGAGCGTTTATTTCGTGCGAACACATATATACGCTTCCTTGGAAATAGATAAACAAGAGAGGATGAGGGAAAGGGAAAGGCAGAGCACACGTGTTGGGAGTATTCACCTCGTTCAAAGAAAGACTTGCTTCCATTTTCATCTCATCATTCTAAGCTTGTCAAAAGGGCCATCGCGCTCTCCGCTATGAAGAATGCTCTTGGGTGATTCCACGAGAGATCGAACATGCCTGTCCGGTCGCAATTTTTGTTTTGCCTGGGTTTTTTATATGTTATGTGGGCACATTCAAAGTGCACGGAACTGAAAATTTTATTTCCAAGAAACGCTCCCAGCGCACCCAAAAAATATTTGAAGGTGGCGGCGCATGCCTCCTGTTTTTGCTCACTGCATTGTTTTCGGATTTCACGGCCGAATTTAGCGCGAACTATAAATGATGTGTCGAAAATTTATTTTGCTGGTTTTAATACGCACTACTGTGAATTACATCCATGCTTTTTTTATGCCGTCCTCATTAAGAAGAAAATGTGAAAAAATGGCAAACACGGCCGAAATCAAAAAAGGGTCCTAAGTTTGAGGCGCCTTGGCGCCTTTACTATTTCAAACAGAAACTTGAAAACAGTGTCAACTATAGAAAAGAGCCTTTGCAACATTTATACAGAAGATAATTTTCCTACGGGCAACGCAAAAAAAGAAAAAAATAGTTAAAGAAGCGAGTTTTTTCAAAAAAGGACATTTTCAAAAAATAAAATAAAAAAACTCCGGTCTCAATTTTGACGGTAATTTTTTATCGAAGAGCGCTTATGTCAATGAACATACGGTTTTAATATCATATGTCCTCATTTGCTTTGTTTACGAGATATAACTGGCCAAAGTGACCCTTGCTGTGAGTGCTCACTTCAGGGCGACTGATGGTTGTTAATAGCTTGCATTGTGCGTAAATCGCAGTTTTAATTATTCTGCTGCAGCAAAACCTTGCTCTGGTGGCTTTTCGTCAAGAAAAATGTGTTCTCAGATTTTATTTGGTTCTACCGTGTGCGAAAGTGGGCTGCTGCCGCCTTCTAAAGGGTGATTCCACGAGAGATCGAACATGCCTGTCCGGTCGATATTTTTGTTTTGCCTGGGTTTTTTATATGTTATGTGGGCACATTCAAAGTGCATGGAACCCAAAATTTTATTTCCAAGAAATGCTCCCAGCGTGCCAAAAAAGTATTTGAAGGTGGCGGCGCAGACCTCCTGTTTTTGTTCACTGTAATGTTTTGGGATTTCACGGCCGAATTTAACGCGAGCTATAAACGATGTGTCGAAAATTTTCTTGTTGGTTTTAATACGCATTACTGTGAATTACATCCATGCTTTTTTCCAAGTATCTCAAGGAGCCTTTGCAATATTTATGCGGAAGATCGTTTTCCTACAGGCAGCGCGAAATAAGAAGAAAATAGTTAAAGAAGCGAGTTTTTTTTTTCAAAAAAGTACATTTTCGAAAAATAAAACAACTCAGGCCTCAATTTTGACACTTTTTTGTCGAAGAGCGCTCATGTCAGTGAAAACACCATGTTAATATGTATGTCCTCATTTGCTTTGTTCACGAGATTTAACGGGCCATAATTACCCTTGCTGTGTGTGCTCACTTCAGTGCGATCGATAGTTGTCATCAGCTTGCATTGCACTTAAATCTAGTTTTAATTATTTTCCTGCAGTAAAACCTTGCTCTGGTGTCTTGTCGTCAAGAAAAATGCATTCTCAAACTTTAATTATGTCTAGCGTGTGTGGGGATGGGCTTCTGCCGCTCTCTAAAGGCCGAACGCGTACGCAGTTTGCAGCTTACAACCTCAACTTACCCGCCAGTATTCGTCAATCAGAAGCACGCGAGACACCGCGAACACCTGTTTTAGGTCACTTTGTCAAAACTCTCCTTGCACACAGAATAAAGCATCTGTATGCAGCGAAGGCCAACTTAATCTGTAACTAAATGCCACAATCAGCAGGCGCGCTGTTATGCAGTTGTTTTCTCACTGCCTGCTTGCTTCCCTTCCATTACATGCATTGTACGCTCTAACCATCTTCCCCATTCGACGCACATTGTGCCTAAACAACATTTGTAAAAAAGTTAGCTCAATGATTTCCGAGCCGTTTATTTCACTTCCCGCAATCACATGTTTTCGGCGTCGCAGATAACGTCTTCCTGTATCATGTCGACCTTTACCTCAGCGTTTCAGCAGCCAGAAAACGTGCGGTGCGGCATGATTAAGCCAAGAGTGGCCGAAGCTTCCCAATCGATGATGTTTTGTTGCTACTTTACTTAAGTGCTTTCCCACGTCGAGGACAGCAAAGGTCATTGGTGGCACCAGACGGACATTACCCTTAGTTTTGACAATGAGTGCGGCCTACAAATTAAATATTACAGCCCAAAGCGCTTAGACACCCTTAGTCATAAAATGTTAAACCGTAAGCAGTTCTGGAAAGGCATTCATGACAGCTGCGCAGATGTGAGATAATTTGTGCGGCGCCGTTCAGTATAAACGTTTCGGCTTGCTCTAGGTCTAGCTGTTCACTACACGCGATGCGCGCGGCCCATGGCTACGTCCGATTGTTCTGTGCCGATTATTTACGCGTTCACAAAAAGAAGATTGCTGAGGAAAACGTTTTCTTTGCGCAAAATTTTTTTCTTTGCTCTTTTTGTTGTTGCCTACCTCCAGAAGCTACTGTCATAGGCTGAGGATCTTCGCGACACCTGCGAGGTCTGCTTGCATTGCTTTAGGCTCCTCAAGGAAAACCTGTCTACATCTAACCGCGATGAGGTAGACCAGGCATTCCTTCAGGAAGAAGAAGCGGTTGATATCTTGAACAGGCGCGCCCATCTTTCCTCTGATGATTGTAGGCGAGGTTGTAGGCTGCAAACTGTTTACACGTGAGCCATTTAGAGGGCGGCAGCAGCCCACTTTTGCACACGCTAGACACAAATAAAATCTGAGAACACATCTTTCTTGACGAAAAGCCACCAGAGCAAGGTTTTGCTGCAGCAGAATAAATAAAACTGCGATTTACGCACAATGCAAGCTATTAACAACCATCAGTCGCACTGAAGTGAGCACTCACAGCAAGGGTCACTTTGGCCAGTTATATCTCGTAAACAAAGCAAACGAGGACATATGATATTAAAACTGTGTGTTCATTGACATAAGCGCTCTTCGATAAAAAATTGCCGTCAAAATTGAGACCGGAGTTTTTTTATTTTATTTTTTGAAAATGTACTTTTTTGAAAAAACTCGCTTCTTTAACAATTTTTTTCTTTTTTTGCGCTGACCGTAGGAAAATGATCTTCCGTATAAATGTTGCAAACGCTCTTTTCTATATTTGACACTGTTTTCAAGTTTCTGTTTGAAATAGTAAAGGCGCCAAGGCGCCTCAAACTTAGGACCCTTTTTTGATTTCGGCCGTGTTTGCCATTTTTTCACATTTTCTTCTTTTTGAGGACGGCATAAAAAAAGCGTGGATGTAATTCACAGTAATGCGTATTAAAACCAGCAAAATAAATTTTCGACACATTATTTATAGTTCGCGCTAAATTCGGCCGTGAAATCCGAAAACAATGCAGTGAGCAAAAACAGGAGGCATGCGCCACCACCTTCAAATATTTTTTTGGCGCGCTGGGAGCGTTTCTTGGAAATAAAATTTTCAGTTCCGTGCACTTTGAATGTGCCCACACAACATATAAAAAACCCAGGCAAAACAAAAAATGCGACCGGACAGGCATGTTCGATCTCTCGTGGAATCACCCTCTTGTTAGGTCATGTCAGCATCAAATCGCCTCAAGCTTCACCAGTCAAGTGTGCAGGTTGAAGAAGGCTGGCTTCTCTGACCAATTCCTGTCGGGGTTGGCCGAAGTCATCCTGAAGGAGCACCGTAAGCCGGCGAAGCCTCGGGCTGTAGATGACAGGGCAAGAGTGGCGGTCATACCCTATCTGCACGGTGTTTCGCACAAAATCAAGAAGGCTGCCGCGCGTGCCAGCGTGAGGGTGGTGTGCTCTGCGCCAATCAAACTAGGATCATTGTGCAGAAAAGTGAACGCCCCTCTCCCAAATCCTCCCATCTGCAAGAAGCAACATGCGACGCGGTTTGTGCCCTGCAGGACTGAGGTCGTCTATGAGATACCAACGTCCTGCGGTGGCCGCTACGTTGGGCAAACAGGGCGTTGCGTTAATGATCGGCTGCGAGAGCACAAGAACAATCTCAAGGACAATACTGGAAGCAATCTAGCAATCCACTGTGCCGAGTGCGGTTGCACTCCGAGTTTCGATCAGACACGTATCTTACGCAGATATCGTGACTGCCACGCCCGGGAAATATATGAAGCGTTCACGATTCATTCCATCGGGCCATCATGTGTAAGCGCACCGTCCATCGCACTAACCAACAAGGAGATTAATTAGCTCCGTGCTTGATCTTTGCTTCTTCATAGACTAGTCATGGCGCAGGCGTAGGGCTTCCCCTTTCCCTCATCCTTTCTTGTTTATCTATTTCCAAGGAAGCGTATATATGTGTTCGCACGAAATAAACGCTCATGTTGTTAGCCAGCGCAAAGTCCTGTCTGTCTTTCTTGTCCCGTGTGCTCGCGCTGTTTCCGAAGATGAAACTAGATGCCTCAATGGCTTCACGGCAGTGACCTTAGGCTGCTGAGCATGAGGACCAGGGTTCGATTCCAGCCCATAGATAAATTATTGCTATCCGAAGCCCAATGCATGAACATTTTGGCGTAGTAAAACATCAAAGTTTTTTGGAAGAAGCTGAATTTCGCCGTTCCACCCTCTTATCTCCTTCACTTCATTCTCCATTGTGTGTTTCACATTGTCCGTGAGTTGTTTTAGAAGCAAAGTCAGTAAACTTAATCTGCCGCCTGCTTGTCGCGTAAGAAAGGTGAGACACCACATGTTGGCAACCTTCTGTCACATGACTGCGAAAAAGGAAAAATAATAAAAAAAAACGCTTTAAAATCCGTGACGTCACACTGGCTTGTATCGTTCTAGCACAGCTAAGTTTGAGCATGAAGGAAAAGGGACGAAAGGGCAAGGAAGAAAGCAGACAGGTGACGGGATGAGCGCTCATACTGTCGCTTGTCTCTTTCCTTCCATTCTTATGTCGCTTTCCTTCATGTTCATACTTAGTTGAGTTAAAGCAACCAACTCGCCCAATCAGCAGTACTATGACAGGCTGACGTACTCGTGCGGAGATTTCGGCGTGAAATTTAATGGAAATTTGACATTCATTTCCTCTTCCATTAATAAACAAATGATTATAGAATTAACGGAATCAAATTTCTCAAAGTATGCTGTATCAGTCTGAACTTATTCGTCGTTTCACTTTAGTGTTCCTTTAATTAACAGTGCGTAACCGACGCGAGCGCTTTCATCAGTGTTCTGGCGCCCATTGCAGGTGGACCCTTCGGGGCCCCTCGCCACCCTTCGCAAGCTTCTGCTGTCCACGGAAACCATAATTTCTCTCAGGCGCTGGATATTCGACAACTGGTGGGGAGTGCTCCTTTTGGGTCTCTCCGTACTCGTCTTTCTGGTGAGTACGCGGTAAGGTACGCAGATGTTCAAGGACAGCGAAATGTCGCACGTATTACGCTGCATGCTGTGTGATGATGATGTGGTAGGTGTATGAAGCGCTAAAATAAAAATTCGACAGCATGTTACACTCTGTAACACTTGAAGAAGAAAGCCTATTGCGGGCTTGGCTAGTCATTAAGTCGTACATTCAGGGACCAGACTTCTTGCAAGGCATAAAGAGCCGCAGTGTGTGGTGTTGCACTATACCTCGGGCATCGGCCCAACCTTGACCAAGCGACGATGCAATGTGATGACGTCATAGTGCGACGTCATGAGGACGTCACTAATTTTTCCTATCTGTGACGTAATTTCGACATCGCGTAGTGACGTCACAACCCCACGTTATGACGATGGCACATGGTGACGTCGCAGCAGGATGTCATTGGTGACGTAAGTCACGTGAATCATTGCGCCACTTCACTCACCTGCAGTGTCTCGCTCAAGGTGTCGCCGTGCTTCGCTCAACGAGACACTTAAGGCTTTAGCCTTAATAACGCTAACGGAAACTCAAACGTGAGGTGTCTGAGTACTCGTCAAGCTGTCTCTACGAAGAGCAGAGGTTAACGACGGCTCCCTTCATAAATGTGATGAAAAAGAAGGAAGTCGTCTTGCTCTTCTTCGTGTTATCACTATTATATTGAAACCAAGACACGCGTAAATCGAAAGGTGAAGACTTTCAGTACGAACGATTTTTCGTATTCATGTTAATCCTTCCATTCGATCTGTAAATGAATTGAGACTTGAACTATATGTACAAAATCTACCAGCCTGCTGGTCAACTGAGATCCTACAGCGACCACTACGGGAAGGTGTTGGTCCTAAGTAGACTTCCGGACCAGGACGAACTTTTATTCAGCTGTGAAGCTCTGAATTCACCATTACATGGCCTCGTATTGCGATTCCTTGGATGAAAATATTTCGCCTTTCTCAATATTCCTCGAAATTTTGTATTCTAGCCGTACCAAACTAATTTGCCAAGAATAAGTGCGAGTCATATGAAAGAAACATAGTTAGCGTTAATGCGTACTTCAACGGGCATTACACACACATTTTGCTGCACTCCGATGCTTCGCGCCGCATTCAGGCTATGAACTGACTGTACTAACTGTACCTTTATTACAAATGTGGCAGCATACCTGCGTTCTGGCTCTGAAATAACTCAGTGCAGTGAAAAAGTGAAGATGTGCTCTTTAGACAAAATATACTTTCATTCTTTAGCGATGGTTGGCCTGAGTGCTATTATTATGTATTAACTTCCAGAGATCTTGCTCGAGCTCTATTGAAAATTAGTTATCCTTCCGGGTAATTAAAGGAAAAACTACGATTTTCATCATACTAGGTTTGCTTAAACGTTTTGTATATGTGTCTTGGTTGCATCGCTTTGCAACCTACAGAAGTTGGAATCCATAAAACTAAGAACCTATGCATGGCAGCCAAAAGAAAGCCAGGCGCTGTGGCACTGAGAATGGGCTCAGCTTTTATTGTACGCTCGAGATTTTTCCTTAAATGTAGACCACAATATCTTAAACACTGTTTTTGAAATGCCGCTGCTGGCACCACCATGAAAACCACGAATTAGAAGGCATATGCGAGCGTTCACTAAGAATGTCTGCTCTCCTGCGCAGTGCGTAGTGGTCAAGTTCTTCGGGCGGAAGACGGACCCAGTGAAGAGCGTGGCGGGCAGCGGCTCAGGCGCCAACACCGTCCCCGTCGCCTGCAACCCCGTGGTGCAGCCCGTAGTTGCCGCCAGCGGCGGTGGCGGCCCGTTCCGCTCGAGCCAGGCTGCGACCAAGGCGGTCATGGCTTCTAACACGCCGGGCGTCGTGTCGACGGCGTTGGGCGCCCACTCGGCCCCCGCAACGGCCACCACGAGCAACTTCGTGAAGACGACGCTGTCGCTGCACCCTCATCCCGCCGCCCGCTCCTACCTGAGCCACGCCGGCAACGGCTGGGTCTGACCATCGAGCCGCCTCAGCGTAAGGGGCACCGCGACCAGCAGCTACAGGCACCACCACCCTTGCTGCGACCCTGCTTGCTACACGGTGTACGGACTGCCGCAGTCGACGCTTCGCAGGCCCGTCACAGCAGTGCCGGCGGCCGCGACCACGGCGGTGCCGGCCGCATGTCTGACGGCGACCGCACCGACTACTAGTGCCAGTGCCGCCGCCGCAGCTCCCGCCGTGGTGCCTTTATTTCAGGAGCCCTACACATACGGGTCGGACGCTTACTGGTGAAGCTGGCGTCTGCTGGGGGAAAGGGTCGCTACTACTCGGGGATCACTTGCCTTCGAAGAAGGGTCATAGATTTGCGCCGGTTCCGTACAAGCAAAACGAAGAAGCAATACATTAGAAATTAAGAGGCGACGACGCACACGAGTTCGGAATACCATTCAATGAAGCCATAGCGACAGGGACCAAAGAAGAGGACAGGACGTGCGCACATCCTGCCCTCCTCCTTGGTCCCTGTGTTTTCGGCGCTACGGCTTCATTGAATGTACCGAACCAACTAGCCCAAAAGTCTGTTATTTCGGATTGCCAAACGCTGTAAAGTTGCATTTATGTGAACATCGTAAAGTACAAGAGGTCAGGACATGCTCGTTAACCTGCTGTTGCCCGTACCTATGGTGCTTTCCAATTTGAATAATCGTTACGGTTGCTAGTCATTGCTAATGCATGTCGTCTCGTCGTACCCTGTTGTAATGCGCTGTTACTTCTTCCGAGCAATCGATAGGGCATGCTCACAAAAGCGGTGGAACTGCTATCTAAATTGTCGCAATCGCTTGGCACACAGTCGTTGCAATCATGCGTCGAAGAGGTCCTTACTATGTCTCCGGTAAAGCTAACCTACCTATCCGTGTAGGTTCTGACTAACCGTATATCAAGCGGTTTCATCAGGGACACAAAGGGCGATGACAAAAAAAAAAGAAAGAAAGAAAAACGGCGAGCTTGTTGTGACATCTTGTGGCAGCCTTATGCGGGGTTGTAAGGGCCAAATCAATCTACAGTGGGTAAAAAAGGACACAAGACCTCAATGGAGGCTAGTTTCCCAAGCCGCAGCTATTTCGTGTACGTCGCTACGCACAGAGTCTTCGCTTCGGCAACTTTCGGTATGATAAATTTATTGTAGCAGCACCGCTGCTGCTATCGTAGCTGTTTTGACTGGTGCGATCGTTCTTGCGCGGAGCGTGCCTCAAATTCGGGTGCCTTATGATTCACACATGACTCCGACCTGCATGTAACGTCGTGATGCCATTTGTCAAGGGATTGCGGAGCTTCCTTCTCCATATTTTTCCCCTAAACACAGTAGATTATCGCTTAATCTTACTCGTTTCTCGCTTAGATCATTCCGTGTTGAGCTCTCCCGTGGCCAGTCATAAGCTGAATTTGTAACACTACTGCGGCCTTAACGGTTGAGCTCAGGCCGACACAGTTTACAAAAAATGTGTAAGACCGAGTTGTCACAGCAGTAGTTTCCGGAGAAATGAGGGCGTACAGTCCAAGACGCTCTTGTAGACAATGCCACGCAAAAAAACAAAAACAAATATCAGCGAGATGTACGAGCGACACTCTGTCGCAGACACGGTAATCGTTACTTTTCTACGATGTCATGTTTTCAGAGCGTAATTCAAGGAAGTACACAAGAGCGAAGACTATTGTCTGGAATTGATAGTTACTATGACATACGGTCCCCCTACACCCTTGCATCCACATCAAGGACAGCTGGTAATGACTAAGCTAAAAACTGTTTTCATGAATGCTCATTCCTCAGTAGTATGGCAAATGGTTGACAGTGGCTATACGTTCTTCTGAGATCATTCGCGTGAACTTAATTTTAGTGCGAAGTTACATTCGCTGATCATGTGCAGTACAATACACCGTTATGTAAACTGTTAATATACCTCGACGCGCGACGCCACACGAAAAAAAAAACCAACAAATTTTACGTGTTTTCAGCTGCCAGTCTACATTCGGTGAAGAACCGTTACGAAGTCTCTGTGCAAGATTGGCTGCCGCGATTAGCTGCGACTACAGCGAACTTTGACGATGCGACAATGCCCAGAACTGTCCCCGAGCAAGTGAAAACCCGAGGAGCCTGCACTTTCTCCTGGCAGACGGTGGCGGGTAGATCGCCAGAAGCAAGGTTGGCTTTCGGCACAGTACGCTCACCAGTGGCTTTTAACCCATCGGCCAAACCGAACGCTCTTTGCAGGGTGGTGCGTGGTTGAATTCAGTCGCCGAACAGCTGTACTCTTTCTGGCATGGTCGTGGTGCTGAGGCGTAGCGTCGCTTATCTGGAATCGTGCGTGATAGGCCGCATGTATATTGATGCCCATCTGCATGTTCAACGAGAAAGCCGCCCCTTGCGTTGAGGACGGCTCTGGAGAAGAAGAAGAAGAAAAAGATGATGTATTGTCCCCCGGGAAACGTGCAACATGATGGACGCTCAACACATGCTGTGGTACGCGAGCGCTTGGACTGTTTGTGAACATAGCTATTTTCCCCTTTTTTTCAAGGCCACACGAACTCTTTCCGAGCGGAAGTATATATATATATCGTATAACACCGAGCTGTTTTAATGGAGGCTTGAACCTGAAAATCGCCCTGTTTGTAAGCATTGTTTTTTTCGGCACGTGCACACGTTTGGCAAGCCGTGGTCAGGACCGCTCGAACCAAGCGACTCCGGCAATACGCAGTGTACTCGTTTATGGCGAAGATCTGAAACGCTGCGCGTCCCTTAACTACTTATTATCACAGCGCGGACTGTGCATTACTGAACACTGTCGGAATTACTACGACAGTAAAGGAACCAATCGGGGGTAAATACAGCCCGTAGTATTAAAACACAGGTTAAAGAGAGGCATAATAGTAAAATTCATGTTGAGGGAGGGTAGCAATAATGTACATTGCGTAAAGTGAATGTAAAATGTTGAAATCGCAATCAGAGGATTAAAAAAATTTCAATCAGAGGATTCAGCTACTCACTTCGCGCTCTGCGATGCTCAATTGCACATTTGGTTCTGGCGATCGCGACCACTTTGCCGAGTGCACACGCGATTGCCATTGAAGTGCTACTCTCAGTCATCGCCGCAGAAGAACAAAAAAAAAAGAGTTTTGCGCATGCGTTCTCAAAACGCAGGCTTTACCGCTAACTATCCGTGTTTCGCCTGCATGAGAGAATGAAAGAAAAAAAATTTAAAAGGCGAAGCCACAAGCTTCGTGGTTGTCGCGTGATGACGAAACATTTCTTTGCGAACAAAAAAGACAAAAAAACACGCGGTCCATGTAAAAAAAAAATAATAACATGAATCGAAGCCTTTCCCGCTGTTTGGACATTCGTCATAGAGCTTACGTGCACTCACTGTCAACTGCCAACCGCGGCTCATTTTCGTGAATGTGAAGTCTGTACGCACAACTACGGACATCCGATAAACAAAAATACTATTGCTTGTTACACCATCTTGCAACTCGAGGTGTCGTTTTTCTGGAGTCAGCCACGAACTGCACTTCTCCGCTCATCTTCGGGCTCACCTTCGCATCAAGTTCAGTACGAGTGAGTATTGGAGCAAGATCTCCACTCAAGCCCAGGTAAGGACGTTGCTGCATCCGTTGCCGTGGTTATAGTGTTCGGCTGCTGACCCCAAGGTCGTGGGATGGAATCCCGGCCCCTCATTTAGATAGAGACGAAGTGCTAGTGCCTCCCGCCCCCGAAGTTTGTCAATGCTGTATGTGTATATATACACCCGTACATACAAACGCACGTACGAACATACATGAGGTGAGGTTGAAACCGCCCCCACCCTCCACTCCGAATAAAATTTCCGACTTCGCAACTGTTGTACAGTGAGATCACAGTTGGAAGGAAGAAACAAGCGGAAAGACAGGGAGGTTAGCCAGTTCCTAGACCGTCAGCACAGAAAGCTTTAAAAGCATTATTCCGCTTCTTGCGGACAACTGGTCTTAGAGACAGACTCCAAGTAGTGTCATATTCTAGTTTCCTTTTTTCCCCTCTCTTTTTCTTTTTCCTTTTCTTGCTCTCCTTTCGCAGCGTTAACTACACTTGCCTAGCCGGAGCCGATTTCGCGGGGATCCTCATGAGTCGTGCTGCGCATGCACAAGGATCAGTGATGTCACACAGTTAGTTGGCTCACTGGAGCCGGCATCTCACGCGCTCTCCGCCATCGCCGCGCGCGACTCGCCGCTGCTGGTCTGCGCGTTCGGGAGGAGTGGCGTCGTAGCCGCGGCAGACACACTGGCGCCGGCGCGCGCGCGCAGACGCCGCCACCGCCGCGCGCGACTCGCCGATGCTGGTGTGCGCATTCGAGAGGAGTGATGCCGTAGCCATGGCAGACACACTGGCGCCGGCGCGCGCGCAGCTAGTCGCCTTCGCTGTGCAGTCGCCGTTTGATAGCGTCTCTGACTGGCGTTTGCAGGTGGGTAACGCCATGGGGAAGGAGAGCGAAAATGCTGCTCAACGGCGCAGAAGAGCCGAGAAGCTTATCTCATCGGATCCCGAAGTAGTTGCCTGGCATTTAGCGGTTCAGCGTACGAGTAATCAACAGAAGAAGGCTAATAATCCTAGACAATCTGGAAAGCTAAGAATAATCAGCTGAACCTTTGCTAACGCTACGTATATCCTGGCATAGCCGAGCTAAGCCACTGCAAATTTTTTTTGCAACATCTCTCTTCTATAACCTTTTATCCCCCTTGCCCCTTCCCCCAGCGCAGGGTAGCCAGATCACAGTTGAGTGACTCGCATTTCTTGCGATCTACGCAGCGCTCTCTCTATTAAGAGGATGATCATTCGTTACTGTTAAAAGTACGCCATATTATTGGGAGAAAAATTCTGCAGATACCCCGCACTCTGGCAATTAATGTTAGGCAAGCAACACTGACTGCCACAGTGCATTTTGTTTCTGCCTGTAAGTTTTTTAGTCCCATCGAGTCACCTAACCAATTATTGTTCTACTGCACTTCTTTTTCTTGGTACCCGTCCTGTAACAATAATTGACTGCGGCTTATCCGCCCTATGCATGACATGGCCTGCCCTGCTTCATTATTTTTACCTTCCTAACGTAAATAAAAATATCGGCTGCTTCTGTAGCCCACATCACTGCATTTCTTTTTTTTTCTTGACACGCTACGCCTAGATTTGTTTGCTCTGTCGCTCGTAGGGCGGTCCTCAACATGTGAAGCTCCCTTCTTAGCGTCCGAGTTCCCGCCCTGTATGTCCACAGTAATCGCACACATTTAATTGAAGCATAGCGGCAACCTGCTGGTCATGATTCCGTAATACCTGTCGTGCGTGCTCCAACCCGTTTCTATTCTCCTATAGCGATCCTTATCATGATACGTGCCCTCTGTGAATATCTGGACTGGACGAACGAACTCTTCCACATGTTCTAAAGGCTGACCGGCACTCGAACACTCGTTCTCTTGCCGGGCTATTTGACTTATTCGATTTGTTTCTTGCGTATTATTCTTAAAGTATACCGTACAACTTGCCCGGCTGAGATCCTCAATCATTTGTTCAAGGTCATCGTCGGTAGCATTGTCGCCAAGAACAATGCCATCTGCAAACCGTAGGTCGCCGAGACATTTACCGTTGATCGTAGCTACTAATCTCCCTCCCAGTCGAATAGTTACGCCTCTTAACCCTGCATTGAATATAATCTGAAAGACTGCGTCTCACGTCTTCCAGAACCCTTACTTGATCGGCATTTTACGTTTTCCTCTTGATTCAATTACCTAAAAATACGCTTAAAGGCTTAGAAGGGGTATTACAGGCGCGAAGTAGGACGCGGGTGGAGACGATACTGATGAAATAAGGTGAGCTCTGTCCATTACGAAATGATAAAGCAGTAAAGTATATCAATAGCAATACACAGTAAAACGAGATGTGCGAGCAAGACACACTGCCAAGTGTAAACGGAATAAACAGAATGAAAAATTGATTACACAAATAGAGATCAAAGAAAAAAGGGATGCTAAATAAAATCGAAGAAAGAGACAATGAAAGGTGCAAAAACACACCGTTCCTTCGACTTAAGATACAGCTCTTGCAATCTGTTTAGTCAAAGGCAGATATGTTGTCTTAATGTTATATTTCACGTCAGTGCTTTTCACGTCGTAAACACTTCTTTTGTGCAAGAGAGAAATTAGGACTAAGGTTCTAATTGTGTTTGTCATTACAGCGGAACTTGTTTGATGTTGCTAACCGAATGTTGAAATGCAGTCTTTCAAAATGTCGTTCTTTGAAAATATGTAACCCGTGGAAATTCGCCGACTCGTGACGCGTCCTTGTGCAAAAAGACATGTTTATTTGACTGTTAAAAGTGCATGTTATAATAATACATACTGGAAAACGGGGAATCACCGTATAGTTAGACTCGGTGTGCAGAAAAAAGAACGGAAACGACTTATAGTACTGAGTGCTCTACTATGGGACAGCGGCAAGCTGTCCCTAAAAGCGCGGCCACTGCCGCACCTTAATGAACAGTCCTGTATAACAAGGGCTGGACGGCTAATAGTACCATAACATGATCGTGAGAGATTTCTATACAGCTGTACCAAAGTGCACGTTTAGAAGAAAAGGTGAAGGATTTAAAGTACTACTTGTAATTTGCTAAAGGGAGAGCAGTAAGCCGCCCCGCACACGTGTGAAAGGTGTTTGGAAAAACTCACAAGACCCCTTACGCGTTCGCCTAAGACAGGGGTCTCAAGCTCACCTCAGATATAGGTGGTATTCACCCCTGAGCAACCATGTGCTCCCACACCATACCCGCGCGGCATGCCGGGAAGCCACTCCTTCTGAGTGTTCTGTGCCGCCATGTCTAGGGCGGCCGCGTCCCCTGTGTGTTCATCTGCTTTATATAAACTTCAGCCGTTTCTTAAGCCTTAAGCCCAGTGCTTGAATCTCTCGAGTAGAAACATGGCTAACGTTCACCCTCCTTTCCGAGAAAAAGTCAAGGCAGCGTCCATCATCCAGTGGAACGCCAGAGGACTAGCATCGCGCCTTTCAGACTTTCGTCAGTTTGTGCACACTAACATGTTCCCGGTCATCATAATTTGTGAGCCAAACTTATCGAAGCCAGTAAGACTATCGGGGTATGAAGCTGTCATGTCCCCAAAAAATGGAGCATGCAGCAAAGTCCTCGTTTATGTTCGTCGGGAACTCACTTATTTGTTGCATCCAATTGCGCCTCATGATGGCAATCAATATGTATGCCTGACAATTAAGAAGAACAAACTCATGTTCACTCTGATAGGCGTTTATATATCGCCTTCAAGTAATTTTGACTCAAAAAGGTTAGATAGTATCTTGGCCGTGTGTCCAGCTCCATGGGTCATCATGGGAGACTTTAATGCACATCATCTGGCATGGGGAAGTACGAGGACAAATGCAAGAGGGCGCCGATTAGCAAGTTTCGCTCACAATCATGACCTCACCCTCATGAACGACGGCAGCCCCACTTTTCTTCGAGGTGTGACATATGGCAGCTGCCTTGACCTTGCTTTCGTTTCCAACTCCTTCGCCAGGTGTGCTAACTGGTTTTCGGATATTGAGACACACGGGAGTGACCATATTCCCACTTATCTTCACATCAAAGGGATGTCCAGAACTGGTCCAGGGAAGGCAGTTCGAAGAATTGACTGGACCACTTATAAGTCTGACATGGAGGATGCTTGCCAAGCGGGTCTAAGCACTGGGCTAGAGCAAGTCATCAAGTGCACAATGCAAGATGCCACGCGCACGATATCGATTACATCCAGGCGGAACGATTTTGATGCCGAATTGGAAAGACTGCGAGCGCTTCGCCGCCGTGCGGAACGCAGATATCGGCGCACAAAATCCGTCAACGACCTTAGAACAGCCAGAAGAATGCAAAAGAAGATTCAGCGTCGTATGGACAAGTTAGCCTCCGAACGTTGGAGAACGTTTTGTCAGACACCAGACCCCCGCAAGCCCCTATCTCACATCTGGAGAACGGTGCGTGGCCTGCGCTGCATTCCTGAACAGCGTTTTCCGTTCAAGGCGCTTGCTCTCTTCCAAAAGCGGCGAGACATTGATGTCGCAGAAGACTTTTGCGCGAGGATAGCAGACCAAGTAGTTCGTCCAGGTGCTCTGGCCGAAAGTGACGCTCCTCATTCCCGTGACGGCCGCATGGACCTTCCATTTACAATGGAGGAGCTTGAGGCGGCACTAGCCCTATGCAGGCGTTCTTCATCACCGGGGCCAGATGGTATATCATATCGAGCCCTGTGCAATCTGGGTGAGACTGCGCGGGGAGAGCTGCTACGTCTGTACAACGCATCCTGGCAAGAGGGCAGTGTTCCTGACGAATGGAAGACAAGTCGTTTGGTACCACTTCTGAAGCAAGGCAAGTCCCCACTTGAACTTGCCTCATACCGCCCTATCGCACTGGCCAGCTGCGTGGGAAAGATAATGGAACGGATGATCCTCAGCCGCCTCGAGTGGTATCTCGAACCTTACAAGGTTTATCCAAACTCCATGGCTGGCTTTCGACGTGATCGCTCATCTATTGATAATGTCATTGATCTCGTAACGTATGTCCAACAGCAGAAATCACGCAAGCGTTTGTCTGCAGCCTTGTTCCTAGATGTAAAAGGCGCATACGATAACGTGCTACACGAGGCCATTCTCGACGCCCTTGAGATGGTTGGCCTGGGTGGTCGAGTTTTTCGATGGATTGCTAGCTACCTGACAGCTAGATCTTTCTTTGTGTCAACCGACGACGGCCCAACCACACGACACTATACCTGCAGGGGCGTTCCTCAGGGCGGAGTAGTAAGTCCTACTCTGTTCAATCTCGCTCTCATTGATCTTGCCGAATCCCTACCATGCACGATCGAGACATCTATATACGCAGACGACATATGTGTCTGGACATCAGCCGTCACACGCCTCCAGATACGAGCGAGGCTTCAAAAAGCTGCAAGTGTGACAGCGAGCTATCTCGGGAAGCAAGGCCTTCAAATATCCCCGGAAAAATGTGCATTAGTGGCCTTCACACGTAAACCAATGACGCACTATGCCATTTCTATCGAAGGACGGACCATTGCTTATGCCCGAAACCACAAATTTCTGGGTATAATCATAGATAGAGACCTCCGTTGGAGCCCGCATGTGTCTTACATGAAACAGCGCCTGACAGCAATCTCCCAGCTGTTCAAGTTCCTGAGTGGAAAAACCTGGGGGATGTCGGTCGACGCAATGCTGGAACTGTACAGATCACTATTTCTCGTTTTTTTGAGATATAGTCTGCCTGTATTGACTAATACATGCAAGACAAATATTCGCACTCTGCAGGCTGTACAAGCTCAGGCTCTCAGAGTTTGCCTTGGCTTGCCAAAATGCGCGTCGACTGAAGCGACTATTTCCATCGCACGGGACCACCCTATGCAAACGCACATTGCGGTTGAAGCCTTGAGAGCTCATATTAGGCATTTTTCCCGGGCCGATTGCCACCACCTTGCAACATTGCCTTCAGAAAGACCACGGCCATCGTATTGTGCAACGATTGCGAACCATTCTGCCCACCTTCCGTCAGGCTTCAGCCCCGCATCTAAGCCAGCGATACCTCCTTGGTGCTTCATTAAACCTGAAGTGCACCTCAACGTCCCGGGAATCAGAAAAAAATCTGAGCTCTCATCTCCAGTGCTGAAACAGCTGTCTCTGATTCTTTTACACGACAAGTACGCAGATCATGTGCATGTTTATACTGATGGGTCAACTACCCCCCAGTGTTCGTCCGGAGCAGTGGTCGTCCCAGCGAAAGCTATCAGCGTCACTTTCAAGACAGACCACCCAACGACATCAACAGCAGCAGAACTTGCCGCTCTTCGCGCTGCACTTTGTGTAGTCAACCGTGAACAGCCCCCACGATGGTCAGTCTTCTGCGATTCGAAGGCAGCCCTACAATCTTTGCTATCAGCCCTGCGACACGGACCATACGAGCAGTTGGTCTTCGAGGTTAGATATCTCCTCCATACTTCGTTAGAGAAAGGACACCACGTGACATTTCAGTGGCTGCCAAGTCACTGCGGCCTGATAGGCAATGAACACGCCGACAATGCTGCTCGATCAGCTCTTCAAGGTGACAGGATCGAGACGATACCCCTATCAAGGACCGATGCTGCTAGCCAACTTCGAGTTGCTGCACAAGAAATGACTTCCTCCACTTATAACACAGTAAGCAGACTGCACAACCACCACCGCCACTGCCCGACCAATCTGCGTCTTCAGACACCTACGGGACTACGCCGAAATGATGCCACTCTGCTTTGCCGTTTATGGCTAAGAGTGGCTTTCACAAAGTCATTCTCCTTTCGAATCCAAATGGCTGACAACCCGTTTTGTGACAACTGTGGTAGCGAGGAGACACTACAGCACATCTTCTGCGACTGTCCTCGCTACAATGCGCACAGGAAATCCCTCGCCGTCGCTCTTGCTCGCATAGATCCCAGACCGATGACGGCAGGAACCATTCTGGAATGTCGTCCTGATAGGTCATCGCGGGTGAAGGCGACGAAGGCAGTGCTAAACTTCTTGAAGGCATCAGACCTGCACCGTCGCTTATAGACTAACGTCGTTACGATGACCGTGAAATGTGTGTGACTTTTTGTGCGTGCGTGCTCTCCTTCTCTCTCTCTCTATCTTTATATCTCCCCCATCCCTTCCCCCAGTGTAGGATAGCATACCGGTCCTTCTAGACTGGTTAACATCCCTGCCTTTCCTTTCTCTCCTTCTCCTCCTCCTCCTCCTCAGCCGTTTCTTGCGCCCGCCATTCGATATCATGGTTAATTGAGCCGTATTTGAGTGCAGCAGTCGCACAAAATCGAAGGGTGACAAACGTGAGAACGCAAAACCGGTTAAATTTTATTCGCTGGCGAACGTTATTCGCGGACAATGTAGCCGTACTCTAGAGGTTTCGGCGAAATGTTGTGACGAATGGTTCAGCCGCCTTCGTCGGGCTCAAAGCCTGTGTGGTAAGCGCCTGAGAGTGGTTTACCAGCAAATGGAAACTCAGGTAAGTTCAAATTCTGACAGCTGTGTATCAAAAAGAAGGAAAGCCATTTAATCAGATGCGAACAAAACACGAAAAGAAAATCGTATTGACACAGTTAACGCATTCAGTTTCTGCCGAATAGCGCTAAATAGCGAATCGCGTGACTTCTGGCTGCGAGTTTTTGTACACTTGCATCAAAGCACAGGTGACTTGTAACCTTGGTCTCGTGAAATAATTTAACGCCCTAGAGAGAACTTTTCATATAATGATCGATCAAAGCTGTGGGTGAGCCAATCAGGTCGAAATTTGAGTCTCGTTCGCACTCCACTGCAATCGAAAGTACACCCTCGTGTAACGGTGCTTTTACATCCATTACTTCGTAAGCGCTGTTAACTCCGCTGCTTCAACCAGATTCGTAGAGAATCGCACTAACATCAAATTGTTTGGTAAACATGCCTTTCGTGCTTATGGCTGAAATATATTGCATTCATGTGGGAGGTAGTGGCCAAGTACTACACCAGGGTGGCCAATCCTGCTCTGGTGAGGGTGGGTTGGGGCTCATTCGGCAAGCATTATCAAATCATGAATGGTAATCTACCACTATCCCTCAAGAGGAAGGTATATAACAGCTGCATCTTACCGGTACTTACCTACGGAGCAGAAACCTGGAGACTTACAAAGAGGGTTCAACTTGAATTGAGGACGACGCAGAGAGCGATGGAAAGGAAAATGATAGGTGTAACCTTAAGAGACAGGAAGAGAGCAGAGTGGGTCAGGGAACAAACGGGGGTTAATGACATCATAGTTGAAATCAAGAAGAAGAAATGGATATGGGCCGGGCACGTAGCACGTCGGCAGGATAACCGGTGGTCATTAAGGGTAACTGACTGGATTCCAAGAGATGGCAAACGCGTGAGGGGGAGACAGAAAATTAGGTGGGTAGATGAGATTAAGAAGTTTGCAGGTATTACGTGGCAGCAGAAAGCACAGGACCGGGTTGATTGGCGGAACATGGGAGAGGCCTTTGCCCTGCAGTGGGCGTAGACAGGCTGATGATGATGATGATGATGATGATGATATTGCATTCGTGCGCTACCGTACTGCAGCGCTATCAAACTTGCATCGAGCGCAACAACCGGTGGGTGGATCGCGGCAAAATGAGCAGCCGCTGCTCTAAGCATCTTCTCCACAGTGCGTCCGCATTTCTAACTGCCGCACACGGCAAGTAAACGCCATCGTCCCTGAGAAGCGATTGACGGTTCGCGCGCCGGCTGTTTCGGTGGAAGCACGTTTGAGAGCGCTGCCGTACGGTAGCGCATGAGCGCAGTCACGTGGTTTGATTTCCTTCACCACGCAGCATGTCGCCAAAAAAGTTTTATCGGTCATTTTTAAATGCGCTCTATTACGTGACGAAACGCACGTGGCCCTAAAACGAATATTGAAAATGTTGCATAATTGCCCTTAGTTCATTAACGGATGAAGCGCAATGTAAAAATACTACAACGAGCGCCACGTGACGGTAGACCATATATGCCGTAGGGTTTCATTCAGTCGCGGTTAACCACTTCTTTTTAAAATATTTGGTTCTGCTTACGTGAAACGTGTATACTTATTCACTTTGATTATTTAATACGGAACCGCCCTGATCTTTCGCTTATATTCGTTTTCCTTGTTTAGGTCACCTTTGGGACGTTAAACCCCAGGTATTATTATTATTATTTAGGTCACCGTAATTTTTGTTGTTGTTTTTACTTTTAGAAATCAGCAGGTAGCAGAGCTATAAGTGGCAATAGTGTGAATAGCAGTGATATCCTGCGACGCTTTGTGTCGGTATACTTTACGTCTGAGACTTTTCTGGGTGGCTCAACTCCTCTCGGGGAATAAGTGGTACAAGATTACACGTTAGTGAATATGTTGCTAACGAACGCTTTACGCCAGCTGATAAGTAGAATATGAAAACCCATTGCAGTTTTATGTCCTCAATCAATCTTGAGCGCTGACTCTGTAGTTATCGTCTTCACACGATGCATCACAAGAAATATCGCTACCAGCGTTGCTGCTCTACAACTGTCGGGTGATGCGGTATTGCGAAAACGGTAATACGCCTACGGACAAGGTAAGATTGCATAGCGGGAATCGCGACATCGTGCGGAGGCTTCTTAATGGTGTTCTTGCAAATAGATGGCAACCAGCTAGCTTATCGCCAAGTAGAGCAGCCAAGCCCATCAATTACAAAAGTGTCAAGCAAAAACCACTGACAGCGCAGCGTGTAAAGAGCTGTCATGTTAAACAGCCAAACAAATCTGAATAAGTTGTTTCTGAATAAAACTAGCATACTTTCAGCAAGAAGGATAGAACTTTCGAGATACAAACAGGCATTTCAATAAAATTATACAGAGTTGGTCGCATTCGGAAATTTTCCAGTAAACACTTTTGTAAATAGGTGCTTGCTGCTTCATTATATCGATCTATAATAGCAAATTTGCAAATGTATCGAAGTATCTTAAGATACAATTGGGAAGTATCGTATCGGATACAATTATTGCGCTGGTATCTTGTATCTGTATCTCAAATGCTTCTTGCCCGAGTATCTTGTATCGTATCGCGATATAATTTCAAAGTATCTTTGCCCAGCCCTGATTGAGCAGATGTACAGAGGATTCACGGTTTACCGGATTTAACCTCTGGAGCAAGCTCCTTCATCATCATTGATTTCGTGGATATGCTGTCATTTTTTTCTTCTTAGTCAGTGGAAAGCCCGATATCAATATCCGTGGTGCGAGTCGAGACCGACGTTGCAGCACGTCACATGGGAATGCCAGAGGAAACCTATGGAGGCACAGTCGCCTCTGATACGATGCTGGAGGAGCCTTGGAAGGCCGTCCTCGCCCGGCCTGACCTGAAGACCGGAAGGGGCCTCCTGGAACAAGCCGGGCGAGTCCTGGAATGGTGAACCCGCCCTTGAGATTCACCCTTGTACAATTTCCCTTTTTTTTTCTTCTAAATAAACGTTTTATCATCGTCATCATCATTCCTCCCCCATCCCCTTGCGAAAACTTTCTGCACCTAACGTCGTTTTGCACTGCCTCCAGCATCGGAGGCGTTGCTTCTGCACCTCACCTGGTTTTGCATTGTAGAAGGGGAAATGTGAAGGACGGTTTCCTCACTCCAGGACTCGCCTCAATTTGTGACGTCATCGCGTGACGTCACGAATTTTGGTGACATGTGACATCATCATGAAGCCAACATGCGATGATAATTTTTTGCATGACTCGTGTTGACGCTGCCGGACGCCGCCCACAGTCAATTTTCGCGTTTGATGAGGCATATAAGGCTTTCACCTTAATATTAAAAAAAAGAATACGAACGCAGGACCTTTTCAAAACAAAGTTTTGCGGTGTTCCATAGTCGGTTAGTTAGAAAAAAGGAGGATTAGAAAAAAAAAGGTCACAGTTTCGCTGCAACGGCGAAGCAATGAACGCGATAGCAATAAATTGTAATGTAACGCGAAGAACGGAAAGCAGCTCGAAATTGCCAGCGCATCGCTCGAGCCAAAAGGACGCGCGAAAAGAACACACACAGGACAAGCGCGAACTAATGCGTCACAGCTCGACACTTGAAGCGCACTGCTCAAACATAAAGCAGGACGCACGAAACGAACGAACAGGTACACACAAGACGAGCGCGAACTAATTGTCACAGTTGTTACTTATTTCTGTTTGAACAGCGCGCTCCTTTCGCAAACGCGGCCGCTGCAGCGAGCGGAGCGAAGCACCCCACCGGCCGCCCCTTCTTTCCTCGAGATAAGCGCACGAAAGCGACCACGCCCTGTAGAGCGAAGAGCAACGGCGTTCGCAGGAGCGGGGCGACGATCTTTAAAGCGCGCCACACGCGCGCACGTTGCGCCATCTATGTGGCCACTAAGAAAGCATGCTGAATTACATGGTGTATATAAATAGCTCGCCGTTAGCAGGCTGAGAGACGGTGCTGTCGTGGCCTAACGTCTAACGCGGCGGGCTGCAAAGCGAGAGGTCGCACGTTCGATTCCGCGCATCGGAAAGAATTTCTGAATTATTTTTCTTTGTGACTTTCCTATATATATGCATACTTATACATATACGGTGAATGACGGCGTCGGGGGCGGACATTTCCAGCCGAGACTGTCCATATAATTGCTATCGCAATAAAAAAAAATTACAGCATATCCACAGGTGAATGATGAAGAGCTTGGGTGGAGCTCCTGAAGCAATCATGGTCTCGGGATTCGCTTCTCGTTGAGCCCGTTTCGCAGCGGCGTCCTTGGCGCGCACCGTCACGGGATCCGTCTGGCTGCCGCCAAGCGAGCGCCCGCCGCTGCGCATCGTCTATGCTCCGCCAACGATCCGACACGTACGGCGACGATCCAGGAGAATGAGAGAGGCGCTCGCTCCCCGCGCAGCAGCCAATCGGAGAGCAGCGGCACTTCCAGTGCCATCTAGTGTCGATGCACACAAGCGCCATATTGCACACAATTCTATTGGACCAACGCCATCTAGGAAATGAGACGAGAAATGGTGATGACGACACAGGTTGTGTACAGCGCCATCTAGAATATCGACCCCGAACTGCAGTTTGTATGTACTTCTATGAGACAGCGCCATCTATTGCATCATACGGGAGATCCGTTTACGGCGGACAACGGAGACGTGACAATGTTAGACTAAGAGGAGCTACGCCCCTAAAAACGGGCTCTTTAACGCTATCACGTTAAAGATGAGGCGATGCGAAGCCGGAGCATTTGCACGATAGCGTTCCGTTGGCGTTCATTTGGTATGCTACCGACCTCGGGCATGCTACCGACCTCGCGTCGTGAAACGAGAATAGGAACACTACGCGCGTCGTGTCTTTCCTCTAGCCTGGCCGCTAATTCTCACAGGGCGAGCGGGGAACGCAGTCGACAAGCGCGCAAGAGGGGAGCAGCGTAGGAGAAGAGAGAGAGAGAGGGGGAGGGGACGCGAATGCACTGGCGCTCATCGCGACGTTGCGCAGGAGAGGATTTCGGCAAGTCGAGCCCGCATTTCAGAGGAGTCAACCGAAGCAAGCGCTGCACTGAACGCGCGCAGCGCTCTACCCGCTTTATATTCACACTTGAAGGAGAGGAGACTAGAGGAGGAGAGTAGCGCATGCGCCGTGAGAACAGAAGCGAGAACGCAGGAGAAGCGCAAGCAGGGGTATGGAGAGAAGTGGAGAGAGTAACGCGCAGCTGTTGCAGAGAGGGAAGGAGGAGAGTTGAGTATGAGTACGGATGCCGACGACAACGCGGGACATGCCGCCGCTGTAGGATGCTTCCCATCTAAAACAAAGAAAAGTTCCTGCTTGTTTACAGGCAAGGAGGATTTTTTAGCGAAGTAACAGATTTCGGTGGTGGCGGCGGCATGGTTCGCCAAACACCAGGCACCGGCGAGCTTACAGACATGCGGGCGTACACAAATTACACCCTCGAAGGTGCGCCGGTCAATGCGTACTTGTATAAACCGTTTCCCAATAACCGATGCTCTCTCATTCGTCGGCTTGTCTGCAATCAGCCGTTTCTGACATGGAACTCTTATCTTTTATCGAGGTCACTTGTGATTTAGCGTCACCACATTTCATTGTTGCATTTCATTCGTTCACGCATGACCATCGTTGTTGCCAACAGAAGTGTAGTGTGGCCAAGCACGTGGGTGCAGGTCTAATCCCCGGGGTGGAGGAAGGAAGAAGTTAGCAGGGAGCGTTTCGCAATGCGATAGAAGTAAATAACAAAAACGTTGCAGTGGCTTACATCGGCTATGCCAGGATAACGTGGCGTTAGGAAAGGTTCATCTGATTGTTGTTAGCTTTCCTGATTGTCTAGGATTACCTTGATTAGCATGCTTACTGCTGCTCCAATGACACACAAATGGTACACATATTATGTGGCACATATACATTTATTGTGCCAGGCAACTACTTCGGGATCAGATGAGTTAAGCTTCTCCGCTCTTCTGAGCCGTTGAGCAGCATTTGCGCTGTCCTTCTCCATGGCTAAACCACACTGGCAAACGCCAGTCAGAGGCGCTATCAAGCGGCTCCAGCGCAGTGTTAGACGGCGACTGCACAGCGAAGGCGAATAGCTGCTCCAATACGTCTACCTCAGCTACGACGTCACTCCTCTGGAAAGCGCAGACCGGCGGCAGCGAGTCGCGCGCGGCAGCGGCGGAGTGCGCGGGAGGTGCTGGCTCCGATGCGCTAGCTGTGTGACATCACTGATCCTCGCACATGCGCAGCACGGCTCTTGAGGAGCCACGCGAAACTGGCTCGGCTAGGCCAGTGTAGCTAAGGCTACAAAAAATTGGGGCAGCTACGCACAAGCGCTGCGAAGGCTGAAGAAACAGAGGAGCTGGCCACGTTACCCTCCTCCTTTTCCCCTCCTTCTCACTTCCCTTTCCCACCCTTCCGATACTATAATACGCAAGACTATGCTATGTTTTACCCTCTCCCCTCCTCATTTCTCTCCTCCTCACCCTCAGTTACCTTTCCCACCCACTTGCTCGTTTTTCTGCTCGTTTTGAAGCATGTTTGTTCCAATGACAGACTGAGACATTTTGTGACCACGTGACTTCTTGCTCTACATGATGACTAGCTATTAAATATAAGCACTACATGTCAGCTTACCGCGTCTGGTGCTGGTAACACCTATGTTTCTGTTGGCATCGTTACGCAACTGTAAATAACTGGTTATATAACGCATATGCAACTCTTCAACATACGAGTGTGCGTATACCACTTCCACATTTCTCGAGCGTCATTCCGTAACGTTTTGCTCAATATGAAAAATTACGCCACAGTCACGATTCCGTGCATGCTTCGCATAACATCGATTCCCACGGTACGTGGGGTCTGCCGAATTTTTTTAGAGTCCAATTTGCTCTGCGATTGTCTGAAATCGGACTGGAATCCATGAAGTTATTGAAGCCTTTTAAGGACTGGCCTTGTAAAGAGGGCGCACAAGCTGGTTTTCGTTTTAAATAGAAGTAGGGTGTGTCCAGGTAAGACCGAAAACGAGGTCCCGGTCACCATCCCCGATTTTGATGAAGTTTGCTGTAGGCGTAGGCATTAGACCCAGAACAATGGTTTCGAAGTTGTTTTTGTTAAAAAAAATATTGTTGAACTGAAAAAAAAATATGTACATTCTGGCCGCAAAAAACACTTTTCCGGCAATTTCGTGATTTCTAAATTTTGAGCACATCTAGGGAAAGAACGGTGCACTTCTTGTTCGCAATATCTATTCCCCTCAAAGAACAAGTGAAATGCAATCTTATGAGTCTGTTATTTCTTTTGCCGGTCCAAGCACTTTTGTAGAAAGAGATATCACAAACATCGCAAATCGCTCAAAATACCTGTATTTCAGGAATTTATTGCTGCAAACGAGTTCAAGTGAGGATAATAAAAATCGGTACATATTAACTTGGATATTTGCGTTCTTTTCCAATAATTTCCGTGGTTGTATCGCGCTCCGTTTCACTCGATAATTGTGCTGAAACGTAAGTGATTTACTACAAACGCCGAAGTTTAAAAATAGTTTTCTCAGCAAGACCGTTTTTATTTTTTTAAAAGTCGCTCTGATTAAAGTCAAGGACGTCATCTACCATACTGCGTAAAAAAAAGTTGCAATATTTTCGTTGCTAACAGTTTATAATGCGTCGCATGTGACCAAGTCAGCCAAGCGGCCGCGCCGTTCTTTATGTGCTGAAAATCGTATATGAGTTGTCCAAAATAATCGTACTGGACGTAATCACAAAGCAGCAACTCCGCAACAACTGCGCAGCCAGGTGTCATGCTGCAGCAAGCTTTTTCTTGCTATCACCTGCTTGACAATCTTGCAGCTGCGGCCGCTCGATGCTGCGGGCGCTCACATTACATGAGTGCATTAATACTGTTATTTTGTGTGACTTGCCATGTTTATGAATTTTTCTCAAAAATGCTTCTACAGTCAAATAAAACAACAGACTCATAAGATTGTATTTCATTTGTTCTTTGAGGAAAATAAATATTGTGACCAAGAGGTGCACCGTTTTAGGGGCGAAGCTCTTCTTAGTCTAACCTTGTCACGTCTCCGTTGTCCGGCGTAACCACGTTTGCAAACTGCCCACTAGAGGTGTGCACGGGCTCCGGGTAGCCCGGAAGCCCGAGCCAGACCCGGCCCGCAGGCCGGGCTCGGGCGGGCCGACGTATTTTCACCTCGGGCCCGGGCTGGGCTCAGGCTACTTGGAGTTTTATCGGGCCGGGCTCGGGCCCGGCGCAAAGCCCGACTCAAGCCCGAAATATAGAGAATGAGCGGGAATTGTTTTGCAGCACGCATACAGCGCCTTTTCCGCGACCGTCCTTTACCGCTTTTCCTTTCCATTCGCTACTTTAAACAAAAGGGGAGCAGGTAAAGCACTGCCTCTGTTGCACTCCGACAAACAGAGAAGTAACACCAACTGAGCTAGCATGGCGCCACGCGACTGTTCGCGTTAGATTTAAGGCCAAATCCCATATGAATAAAGATGCACGCGACAGCGACGAGCGACCCGACGTAGATCGCATTCGTGCAAGCTGACGCTTGCATGTGCATATCCCATACACGTGACGGCTTTGGCGAGCGAACTCCATTCTTGCTGGCATGAGGCCGTGTACTTGTATAGCAAAAGTGCCGCGAACGATCTCTATTAGAGACTGTTCGTCGTGTGTCGTTGATCATATTTGATATGCTCAATAAAATGCCAAATTACCGGAAAACGATGTTTCGTTTTCGCAGCGAACCTTCAAAAAGCCGGGCCGGGCCGGTCCGGGCCCGGGATTGCGTTTTCGTACGTCGGGCCGGGCCGGGCGGGCTCGCAGCCCTTTGCCGTCGGGCTCGGGCGGGCCTTCGACAAAGACAGAGGGCCCGGGCCGGGCTCGGGATCGGAAATACGGCCCGTGCACAGCTCTACTGCCCACTACATCGTCTTTGCGAACATCCCACTACAACCCATCACCGATCCTTTGCAAACTGCCCACTACTTCGTCTTTGCAAACATCCCACTACGACCCATCACCGATCCATCACTTCACCGACCATAAAGCCGTTATAATGAAGTGGGAACGGAAGCCACGTCTAGCTACCACTTACGATTAATAAAATTTCTTGTATAAATATATACAGTGTTTGTCACGTCTTTGATGATGTCCTGGGCTATCGCTTTGATTACTGCTGGGCGAAACCACTGAAGATTTCACGGTGTAACCATGATTGCTTCAGGAGCTTCGCCCAAGCGTTTTTTGCGGCCAACATTTATATATATATCTTTTTCAGACGAACGAACTTTTTTTTCACGAAATTAACTTCAGAACCATTGTTCTAGGCCTAATGCTTAGGCCTACAGCAAATTTCACCAAAATCGGGAATGGTGACTTGGACCTCGTGTTCGATCTGGTATGGACACAGCCTATACTTACTTTCTTTGTGTTCACGTAAATGCTACAGATATTGGAAAATAAAAGTTGGTCGTCTCTACGTAAAGTTTTGCGTTAGGCTGAGCAGTGGCGTGTTAATTCATGTTGAAGTTTGTCGAGAAGTGCCAGTTTGTTATTTAAAACAAGCAATACGATAGGATATGTGTATTGTAAAATCCGGCTATTTTAAAGGGACACTAAAGAGCGAACGATTTTTCTGGCATTAGTAAAGTAGGCTTCCACGATACCAAAAACACCAAGCTTGCTGCGAGAAGACGCTTAACAAGCGAGAAAACGCGCAAAAAGAAAATACAGGTGGCGACGCCACCTTGGAATTCCCGCACCATTTGCAGTGACGTCACATATTTTTGACGGCGCCTGCTTGGGCCTACGTAGTTCCTAATCGGTTAAATCGAAGTACATTGTCCTCTGAGGGGGCCAGAGACTTGACATAACGAGTTTGTGGAAATTTCGTCGAGCCAGTGGCGCCAAAATACGTTAAATGCTCATGAAATTTTTTACGTCACGAATGACAAAGTTCGGCGGAAATATAAAAATGAAATTTTGAACTTGGTTTTCTCCTCTAATAATAAACCTATGGTGGTGAAATAAACTACACAAAAGTTCTCCGAACGCTCCTGTGTTGTGTAATTTGTTTTTGTGTTCTATTGACCGTTCCTTGCACCAACATTTTAAAGGGGGGGAGGTTTTGAAAGTTTTAGATATGTTGACGACTTTTTGATCATTTTAGAGCAACTAACCACCACTTCATATCAGCCCATCGTTAACAATGTTTTAGCGGCCTTCTGCCGTCTCGGGAAAGGTTTGGTGTTTACGCACGAGTTGCCGACCGATGGTGCTTTGCAGTTTCTGGATATGAGTATCAACCTGCAGGAGCGCCACGCCTGTTGGCTTTATTCGCCAAGGTCTAAAAAAGAATTGCTGCCATTCGAGTCGGCGCATTCCAAGACCGTGAAAAGGGCCATAGCCAAACACTGTCTAGAGTCTGCACTAACCAGGTGGTGCCCACACGTCATGCAGAAGAGCTTTCAAAACCAATTGGATCGCTTGACCTTGGCTGGTTTCCCTCGCACGCTCATTAACGCCGTCGCCGAGTCGCTCCTCCAGAAGTTCAAATGTGAACACCACAGTGCTGAGGTTGAGCAAGAGCGAGGAACGGTGAGACCTGAGGTCGTCCCGTATATGCACCGGATTTCACACAACCTCAAGAAGGTTGCAAACAGGCACGGCGTGCCAATTGTTTTTTCCGCGCCACGGAATTATGCTATCTCAGCTTTGCCCGCGTATTCTAAATGGCGGGAACAAGAAAAGTGGCTGTGGCAAGAAGCACGCAAACTCATACACGAAATGTGCCACCGGTGTTGTTTACGAATTTCCGCTCTCCTGCGGCAAGACATATGTCGGCCAGACGGGAAAGTGCGTGAATGAGCGTGCGCGGGAACACGAGCTGTCACTAAAAGGTAAAGATGGGGCACATTTGCCGGCCCACTGCAATTCCCACAAGTGTGAGCCGTATCTGCATAAAATTCAGATTCTTGGGAGAAGCAGGGACACCACTGCTCGGGAGCTGTTGGAAGCTTTTCACATAAAAGGACAATGTTTATTATGCATTAGTGACACTTCATTGTTCCTTTCGCAGGCAGAGAGCACGTTCTTGCATCGCAGGTTGTGATTAAGATGGTATCCGATTGTTGTGAGCCTGCCCTTTTGCGCGTGTCTATACCTATGTATTACATTGCACAAAACGTTATCTGTTCGATGTTCGCCTCGCTTTCTGCGCATGCGTTTGCATATTATATATATATATATATATATATATATATATATATATATATATATATATATATTGCCACGCCCACTTCTTGTCTTGTTTTGATGTATTCGGGTTTGACCGGCAGAGACGGTTATCAACGCTCGACGCTGTCCGCGAAGTAGTGTTCTAGAAGCGTCGCGATTGTAGTAGATCGGTTTGTTAAGATTACGCCACCACCAGCGATATTGCTGGAAAGTTTGATAGCGCCTGTATAAAAGCCGACGCCCGTGACCGCTTGTCAGTTGATCGACGGACGACGCCCTGTTCGCCGCTATCATTGTACAGCGTGCATTGCTGTAGTTCTAGTTCTCATTTTCCGGCCACAAGTTCGGCCAAATAAACAGTTTCATCCTACAAACACCGACTGCTGTCTTCGTCGACGTCACGACCACGTGACATCTGGTGGAGGTGCTGCTTCATGATCCGGACGCCACCGCGGAGCGCTGACCCAAGCCCAAGCCGCGAAGAAGACGACTCTAAGGACAACCCGGATCCTCGAACCAGCCGCCGGCAGAAAGGACTACCCCGCCAATACGGACTCCTACCGGATAAGCCAAAAGCCACGGCGACAAGAACAACAGGCACGATGACGGCCGCAGCGAACCCTGCCGCGATAGTGATGCAGCCGCCCAGGGAGCCGCCGACATTTCGTGGTTCGCCATGTGAAGACCCCGAAACCTGGCTGGAGACGTTCGAAAGGGTCGCAACATTTAACAACTGGAACGCCGACGACAGGCTGCGCCACGAGTACTTCTACCTGGAAGAAGCAGCAAGGACATGGCTCGAGAACCGGGAGTCCACGCTTCGAACCTGGGATCTCTTTCGTAGTGCTTTTTTGGAGACGTTCACGAGCGTCGTCCGAAAGGAAAGGGCCGCATCCTTGCTGGAGACACGGGTTCAGCTCCCGAACGAAAACGTGAGCATCTTCGCGGAAGAAATGACCCGGCTGTTCCGCCACGCTGACCCGAACATGCCTGAAGAAAAGAAGGTTCGTTTCCTCATGCGAGGAGTAAAGGAACAGCTCTTCGCTGGCCTTATGAGGAATCCGCCGAATACCGTCCAAGAATTTGTCTCCGAAGCAACAACAATCGAAAAAACGTTTGAGATGCGAACACGGCAGTACAACCGCAGCCTCTCGACCACAAGCTACGCCGACGTTCAAGCGCTAGGATCCGCCGACCTGCGTGAGACGATTCGAGCAATCGTGCAAGAGGATCTGCGAAAACTTCTACCTTCGTCGCAACCTCAAGCAGATTCCATCGCCGACCTCGTGCGCCAGGAGATCCAGCATTCACTCGGTGCGCCTCAGCTAGTAGAGCCACAGCCGCAAGCTATGAGCTATGCTGCTGCAGCCCGCCGTCATGCTCCTCCTCCACGCCCACGCCAAGACGATACACCGCCGCAGTACCTTCGCCAGACGCCGCCGCCGCCACCGATGCCCTACCGTCCACCTGTCGGCCATACGCCGCCGCGGCCACCGACGCCCTACCGCCCACCTGTCGGCCAGCGCTACACCCCGAGGAAGACCGATGTCTGGCGCGCCCCTGACAACCGCCCGCTCTGCTACCATTGCGGGGAGGCCGGCCACACGTACCGCCGCTGCCAGTACCGACAGATGGGACTACGAGGATTCGCCATCAACGCGCCGCGACCGCAGCCAGGCGAACGGCCTCGCGACATCGACGACTACCTAACCGGAACGCAGTGGCAAGAACGACGTCCTTCACGCTCGCCGTCGCCCGGCCGCTACATGTCACCGCACCGCCGGCCGTACACTGGCCCAAACCGGGGCCGGTCGCCTAGCCCGTATCCGGAAAACTAAGGGCAGCAACCGATGGAGGTGCGGTTGCTGTACGACGAACTACCGAAGATCCTTCGCCGACGACGACGACGTCGCGACGAAACCTCTAGAACACGACGCGAACCAGACAGACCCCTGACGACGAGATCTTGCGGACCAAAGAAGACCCGACGACGCAACATGGAAGCAGCGGAACAAACCGACTCAGCCGTGACCCGACGCCGAGACCCAACCGCAACGCAAGACGACGAACTAGCGACCTCGACGTTCTCATCGACGGCCACAACGTCACCGCTCTCGTCGATACTGGAGCCGACTATTGCGTCATCAGTGGGCCCTTCGCCACGAAGTTGAAGAAAGTTAAGACCGCTTGGGAAGGCCCCGAAATCCGCACCGCTGGAGGCCATCTGATAACGCCGATTGGTGTCTGCACGGCGAGAGTCACCATCAATAACCGGACTTATCCTGCGAGCTTTGTAATCCTACAAAACTGCTCCAGGGATGCAATACTTGGAATGGACTTCCTAAGTGAACACGGCGCCGTCGTCGACCTGAGGTCCGAGTCGATAACACTAACCTCAGATAAAGCGCTCCCGCCCCGCGCGACGCCAGGGAACCATGCATTGAATGTGATAGAAGAGCAGGTGACCGTTCCGCCGTGTTTCAGCGCCATTATTTCCGTCGGCACCGAAAAAGCTGAAGACATCGAAGGTGTCATCGAGAGCGATCAGCGTTTGCTGCTAGACCGTGACATTTGCGTCGCAAGGGGCATTGCTCGGTTGCATGAAGGAAAAGGAAGCGTGATGCTAACGAACTTCAGCCAGGAATACAGACACCTGAGCAGGGGCACGACGATTGCATACATCGAAGAAATCTTGGCCGTCAGCGACGCGTTTGCCTTTTCGGATTCTGACGAAGCTACGACGACGATCCCTGAGCCACCCTTCGACGTAAACCCAAGTCTTCCCGCTCGCCAACAGCAACAGCTCCGACGCCTTCTGCAGGAATACAGGGACTGTTTCTCGTCGTCATCGCGGGTCCGACAAACGCCCCTTGCTAAGCACCGCATCATAACAGAAGAAAATGCTCGACCACTCCGTCAGAGTCCCTACCGGGTTTCGACGCGGGAACGGGAGGCCGTTAAGAAACAAGTCGATGAAATGCTACGCGACGACATCATCCAGCCGTCCAACAGCCCGTGGGCGTCTCCCGTGTTGTTAGTGAAGAAGAAGGATGGGACCCTACGTTTCTGCGTCGATTATCGTCGCCTGAACAAAATCACAAAGAAGGACGTGTACCCTCTCCCACGGATAGACGACACCCTGGATCGACTCCACAACGCGAATTACTTTTCGTCGATGGACCTCAAGACCGGCTACTGGCAAATTGAAGTCGACGAGAGAGACCGAGAAAAGACCGCCTTTATAACACCGGACGGCCTGTTCGAGTTCAAGGTCATGCCTTTCGGTCTTTGCTCGGCGCCTGCGACTTTCCAACGAGTCATGGATACTGTGTTAGCTGGCTTGAAGTGGCAGACTTGCCTTGTTTACTTGGACGACGTCGTTGTGTATTCCTCGAACTTCGACGATTACCTCCAGCGACTTCAATCCGTACTTCAAGCAATCAAGAACTCCGGGCTCACCCTGAAGCCAGAAAAGTGCCGCTTCGCGTACGAGGAGCTCTTGTTTTTGGGTCACGTGATCAGCAAGACTGGAGTGCTCCCAGATCCGCAGAAAACAGCTGCCATCGCCGCTTTCCCGCCACCCACCGACAAGAAGGCGGTGCGCCGATTTCTCGGCTTGTGCGCCTATTACAGACGCTTTGTCAAAGACTTTTCACGGATCGCCGAGCCACTAACGCAGCTCACGAAGACCGACGTCGAATTCAGGTGGCAAACAGCGCAAGTCGAAGCATTTCATGAACTGAAACGACGCCTGCAGACACCTCCGATACTTGCGCATTTCGACGAATACGCCGATACGGAGATTCACACCGATGCAAGCAGCATAGGACTCGGCGCGTCCTTGTGCAGCGGACGGGCGGACTGGAAAGGGTTATCAGTTATGCTAGCCGGTCGCTGTCTAAAGCAGAGGTCAACTATTCCACAACAGAAAAGGAGTGCCTCGCCATCATCTGGGCTACGTCAAAGTTTCGCCCCTACCTCTACGGCAGGCCCTTCAAAGTTGTGAGCGACCATCACGCCTTGTGTTGGCTAGCTAACTTGAAGGACCCTTCAGGTCGCCTCGCACGGTGGAGCCTAAGACTTCAAGAATTTGACATTACTGTCGTCTACAAGTCCGGAAGGAAACACTCCGACGCCGACTGCTTGTCTCGTGCCCCCGTCGACCCACCAACGCCCGACGACCAGGATGATGACAGCTTCTTGGGAGCCATAAGTACCGAAGACTTCGCCGAACGACAGCGAGCCGACCCGGAACTGAAGGATCTAGTGGAATACCTGGAGGGCAGGACCGTCGTTGTCCCAAAAGTATTCAGGCGAGGATTGGCATCATTTTCCTTGAAAAACAACGTCCTCGTAAAGAAGAACTTCACTCCGGCCCGAGCCAGCTACCTTATCGTTGTACCCTTGGGACTGCGACCTGAAATTTTGCATGCCCTGCACGACGACTTTCCCGAACACTCGCACGAGTACAAGAAAAGTACTACTGGCCGCGCCTTGCCGCCGACGTCACTCGCTACGTAAGGACGTGTCGAGACTGTCAGCGACGGAAGACACCGCCCACAAGACCAGCAGGCTTCCTTCAGCCGATCGAGCCTCCTCGGCGACCATTCCAGCAGATCGGGATGGACCTCCTGGGGCCGTTCCCAACGTCGACTTGCGGAAATAAATGGATCGTCGTGGCTACCGACTACCTCACCCGCTACGCCGAAACAAAAGCCCTGCCCAAAGGCAGTGCCGCTGAGGTAGCCAAGTTCTTCGTTGAGAACATCGTCCTTCGACACGGCGCCCCAGAGGTTCTCATCACCGACAGAGGTACGGCGTTCACGGCTGACCTGACTCAGGCGATCTTGGAATACAGCCACACAAGCCACCGCCGCACCACCGCGTACCACCCACAGACCAACGGCCTCACCGAGCGTCTAAATAAGACCATCGCCGACATGCTGGCCATGTACGTCGACGTCGAACACAAGACGTGGGACGCCATCCTTCCGTACGTGACCTTCGCGTACAACACGGCCGTACAAGAAACGACGCAGATGACGCCATACAAGTTGGTCTACGGACGGAGCCCGGCAACGACGCTCGACGCCATGCTACCAAACGTGACCGACGAGGAAAACATCGACGTGACCACCTACCTACAGCGCGCCGAAGAAGCACGACAGCTCGCCCGCCTACGGATCAAGAACCAGCAGACGACTGACAGCCGCCGCTACAACCTTCGACGACGCCACATGGAATACCAACCCGGTGACCGTGTATGGGTATGGACGCCAATACGCCGACGAGGACTTTGTGAGAAGCTTCTTCGACGATACTTCGGACCGTACAGGGTACTTCGACGCCTGGGCACACTCGACTATGAGGTTGTCCCAGACGGCATTACGAACTCCCCGCGGCGCCGTGCGCGACCTGAAGTCGTCCATGTCGTGCGCCTTAAGCCGTTTTTCGCGCGTTAGCGAGCCTGGGGACTCTATTTTCTTTTCCTTTGTTATTGTAATTTATTTGTGTATACACTTGTTTTTTTCTCTTCTATGTTCTTTCACAAGCATCGGGACGATGCTTTTTCAGAGGGGGGCATTGCCACGCCCACTTCTTGTCTTGTTTTGATGTATTCGGGTTTGACCGGCAGAGACGGTTATCAACGCTCGACGCTGTCCGCGAAGTAGTGTTCTAGAAGCGTCGCGATTGTAGTAGATCGGTTTGTTAAGATTAGGCCGCCACCAGCGATATTGCTGCAAAGTTTGATAGCGCCTGTATAAAAGCCGACGCGCGTGACCGCTTGTCAGTTGATCGACGGACGACGCCCTGTTCGCCGCTATCATTGTACAGCGTGCATTGCTGTAGTTCTAGTTCTCATTTTCCGGCCACAAGTTCGGCCAAATAAACAGTTTCATCCTACAAACGCCGACTGCTGTCTTCGTCGACGTCACGACCACGTGACAATATATATATACTACTGCAGTAAATTCGGAATAATCCCCTTAACCCTCCCCTTGTGTTTTCTTTGGGCGAAATAGCCACATCCGTGGCTTCTGAAAGTACTATACGTCGGTGCGCGAAATGCGTGTGGCCTCCGAGAAACTGCCGTTGCCAATCCCGGAGGCGAAAACTAGCGCGCCTTCATTTTCCGCAACTGACGGTAGGATGCGCTGCCTACCTGAACTACAGCTAGGGAATCTTTATAAGCACGCCTACGCCCTACACGATTCTCTTGGGTGTATGTGTTTGCTGAAGGCTCCCTATAACTACAATAGGTTCACGGCACTCAACAAAGTGTCAGAGGACCCTTAAAATTCGTGTCGCCCATCAACTTAAACGAAATACTTCACTAACGGCCGCTTTTGTTGTTCAGTCTTCGGGGTAAAGTTTTCATTTTTCAACCTCCGTTACAAATGCGGAGCATTCTAAATGGAAAAATAAACTGAGGCCTCAGTGCCAGGTCTCGTGTTTGCACGACAATAAAGGAAAAAGATGGTTGATCCCTCCGTCATAGGAATCGGAATAACACGAAAGTAAAGCGTGCCCTTACAGAGGTAACTGAATGTCTACTATACATTGATATAAAGAGCGTTTGTACAATGTATATAGATGTCTGGCAGCTATAGCACCGTTTAACGTGGATGCACCCACTTTGAGGACTGGTAGTACATCCCCATCCCGACGACTAACGTCCATGTTAAATGATTAAACAAACCTTTGTGGTAGCTGTAGTAGTTAACGATGAAAGCGTAATCAGAGAACGAGGTGTGATAGCCAGAACAGCGTCGCATATTGGACGCAGAACTTGGTTGCCATCCCGCGGCATGTTAAAATGTGATTGAACACCACGGCCGGACTAGAGGGAAACGCAATGTGCGTCGTGCCGCCCCGGTAGCGCGGCCGCGATTTTTCTCGGGGCGAGCGCGTGAGCGGGGAACGCGGTCATAGGCGTGCGCAGGGTTCCCCATTAGGGGGGGCAAAGGTTCGTCGCAGCGCCCCCCCACCCTACTAAGTCAATGTATGGGGAAGACTTTGCGCCCCCCCTCCTCTTAGGTGACTAGAAGAGTCAATGTACGGGCCGGATTTTGCGCCCCCCCTCATCGATGATTAGGGGGGGCGGCCGCCCCCCCTGCCGCCCCCCCCCCTGTGCGCACGCCTATGAACGCGGTGTTACAGCCAGATGAGGCAGCCGCGCGTCGCAGAGCTATTTTGGTTTGGATTAGAGTGATGGTATGAGCGACGCCGACGCTTTTACGACGCTTTACGACGCTTGGGCTAAGATCGCCACCTCGCGGTGTGTTAAGGCACTGACAAAATTGAACTTGCATTGAAAACGCGCCGAATGGGACGGACGGATAACACGTTGCAGGTGCTAATCGCGGAGGCCGCAGTAATGACGAATTACTTTATTTTACCGCTCCCAGAGGGCAACACCAACCCGCCGACCGGGAGAGTGGTAGATATAAAAGGTGCGTTTGTAAAGACGCGAGAGTTTGTGACCGTGGCGCAGTGGATAGCGTGCCCAGCATCTGTTGTTGCGGACAGAGCGGTCGTGGGTTCGATGCCCGTTGACGGAAGTTTTTTCTTTGCCATCTGATCGTGTAACTTTTTTCTACGTCATTTCCGTGACGGAAATACGTCACTGAATTTTTGGTGGACCCCGGCATAAAACACTTTCGTGTTAAAAAGATGAAAACTTTCCGGTAGGCCCTATTTTTAATTGTAAAGCCAGCCTTCTTGCGATGCACTTCGTCAAGGTAATGACGGCGTAAGGATGGAAAGAGGTGGCATAGAAAGAGACGGTGCACAGGAACCTCTACACAGTTTGCAGAAATGGCAGACTATCGCCTCTTCCCCTTCGCACTCGAATGCGTGCCCTAAACGCCCTTATCATTAACATTCCTCTCCAATGGACAAAGAGAAGGCCGGTCCCGATCTTTTCTAGTGCTAGCAGTATCACGTATACATGAGTGGTGTATACGAAGAAATGAATGTGGTTCACTTGGCACCAATTTCTCGCAATGATCGGTTTTACTAGTGTCTTTGTTGAAATTTGTCTACGGTTGTTAAAGAAACAAAAATGCATACGAGGTTCCGTATAGGTCGGTGTTCTCTACTCGCGCACGTATTTAGAATTCTTCAGGAAGTGTTCTGTAAACGCTGACCGCAGATGACGGAAATGGTTGCACACGCCAGTGAAACGAGTGCGCATCTGTTTGCACACGCATAATGCATGCGCGTTTACAGTGCAGTGCATAGTGGCACGGCGGAATGTTTACGCTCTTGCAGGCAAGCTAGGAAACGCTGGCACGATGCGGCGTATGAGAATGCGAGAGCAATATCACCGTTTTCCTACCTAGCTGTCTTTTTTTTCCCAGAGTCGCGTTGACAAAGACAAAAGATGAGTAACTGAATGTATACAAAACCAATGAATTTCACAGAGAGAGGGAGAGAGAGACAGAGAGAGAGAGATGACAATTTTAACGAGCGCTGATGGTGTTGATATGGGGAAATACCAGATTCGTCTCCTGTGGATTAGGGTGAATGATGAATTATGCCGTTGCTGTACAGACAAATAAGCACACACCAGTGTACAATTTTAAGGCTGAAAGAAAAGCCCTCGTTCACCTGCCGCACTATCTGCAAGAAGCAGCAGCGCAGTGGCTGCCTCCGAGTTTTACGCTGTACTGTGAAATGAAAAGCGGATTTCTCGTACACAGCGCCCAAACAATTAACATATGTAAGCAAAGGGGTGGCGGGATGTTAACACCGCCGTCTGGATGTCGTTTTAATACTTCAGCCAATCGAAACTTCAAGAGCATATGATGTCACACCCAGAGATGAAAGTGACGTCAAGTGCTCCTTGGCGCGAATTATGGAATCCTTTTACGCTCTTGCATATTCACGACAGCGGGCTCATTTACAGCCGAGGTCACAGCTCGCATAATGGTATGCGCGAAGGTGCACGCTTTCGAACTTTCATTTGGAATGTAGGGCCACATGATTAGGATGAAGGAGAGTGTCGTATACGTTTAAAAAAAACTGTTAAATATTATTTGGCAAATTATTAAGCCCGGTATGCACGACCGAATCAAAGTATTGTTCCAGTAGACGAAATGTATGATAGCGTTACCTACACCGTCACGATAGAGCAATCTATGCGCGACCTATAAACATAATTATTGAATCACTCAAATCTTTGTGCAACGCCTCACTAGTGCTTATGGTGCTGGACTGCTGACCCGAAGGTCGCGGGATTGTATCCCGGCCACGGCGGTCGCATTTTCTGATGGAGGCAAAAATGCTTGAGGCCCGTGTACTTGGATTTAGGTGCACGTTAAAGAACCCCAGATGGTTGAAATTTCCGGAGCCCTCCACTATACGGCATCTCTCAAACATACCGTGGTTTTGGGACGTTACACCCCAGCAATTATTATTCGCATTGATATCGACAGCTATAACAGAAGACCGTGGTACACCGTAGGATAAATTAGATTTTAACATACCGTTTGCGCAGCCGGTAGTGTCCTCAGTCCTTGTTTTCAGGGAAGCGAACAAACACAGCTCGGCATTTCCTGACGTCGCACTCTGCTTCCATCGACACGTTGGTGGACGTCAGCTGTAGCAACATCCAGGTGCACGATAGCGAACAGTAGGTGGCAACGCCTTCGCCTGCCCAGACAGAACGTGCGTTACCTCAGCGAAATCTGAGGTGCCGCGCAAGTCTCGTCCTACATGAAGATATGCAGAAGAGATCCCAAACCTAACATTAAAGCGCTTCACTCAAGTCAGCAACGCAGCAGATACGTCTATAGGTTACGCATCCAAACGACATAAAAAAGCTACGAATAGGCTTGGCACATTTCTGCTGTTTCTTGCGGGAGAAGCACAATTGTTTAGAGGTCGCTAAAAACAATTAGTACATTGTAAAGTGAAAACCATATGTTTAGTGTTTCTTTCAGATGTAACAATTATCTCAAAGTTAGATGTTACGCTATTAAATGCGAAGCATTTCTTAGCGAACCTTTGGCACTTTGAGCGTTCCTATCTACGTATCTGCCCATATATCTGTCTATCTATCTATCTAGCCGCCTATGTCTGGGTGCTCTCAAGATCGCCGCCTTAACTTCGTCTAGACCAAAATCGGCACGGGAGGGTAAGAAGATTTGACGAATATGACTGTCAGGTCATGACACGAATAACGTGAAAATCCTGTCACGTACGTCGTCAAACCCTTTCCTCTAGACACGTGTGCCACATACCCGTTTACCACGGGTCGCTGTGTACGGGTATGCGCCACAAGTGATTTACGGCTTATATCTACCCTCGAACGGCGAGAACAGACATTGGTAATATAAATGCGAGAGCGTTAAGAAAAACCGATATCGGCGGCGTTGACCCGCCGAATGGAAAGAATAAATATTAGGATCCCAGCAGGAATCGAACCCAAGCATTCTGCGCGGCAATCAGGTATTCTACCACAGAGCCACGCCAGGTCTATAAGCTGGTCTGGAAAAACAGCCTATGCAGGCGTAATATCGGTGCAACGTCAATCATGGTTGTGGTGCTGGCTGTCTAATTTTACAAGAAAACAATAAACACCACATATGTGCTCCTACAATACAGGCGTCATATCATATTAACGTCTGTAGTTCCAGTGTTGGCTCCGCTTTTACAACAGCCTAATAAACATTACACTTGTATTGCTATGATTCAGCAAGTTATATTGAAGCATTGGTCGACCCCGGAGGAATACATTAACAAAAGTTACGTATGCTATTCACATGATTGCACTATAAAGTGCACTTAGTTTCGATAATACTGACGCATGTACTCTAACGTGAGGGCTGACGTTACGTCGCACCATAATTCATTCTTTAAACGCCAGGGTTGTCGACGTGCCTGGTAATTCCACGATGTGCACACAGCTACTACACTTATAAAAATACGTCGATCCCCCTCGTAACGCTTGGCTCAAAGCCATAAAATACAGCGTAGAAGTACTCGCTGACTGCATCGCATGAAACGGATTCGCACAACGCGTGGGATCTGCCGAATTTTTTTTTGGATATATACAAGTTAATCATTATAGCACGATTTTTCACAGGGATATTTTTGTATTATTTGTCATCGCCACCGCATCTGATGGCGCTTCAGTCATGGGATGCTGCTGGCAATAGATTTCGACTGCTTTTCGTTGCAACTTGCGGGACTGATATCAATCCAATTTGGTGATTACAAATGAACGAATAAACTTTATTTAAAGCTGCTCCGGCAAGATTAAGAAAACTAAATATTTCCTAAAAAAGACGTAGGCGACGAACTAGACAGGGAACCCCGAACGTCCAGTTCTGTCCCGAGTTTATTAGCCAAACATCTAATGCAGTTCACAACAATCCGTACAATTATTGTGTGGGATGAGTTGCTGATGCGCCATGGGTACTACAACACGTACCACGTGTTTTATGCCTGCGTATGTATCTCCTTAGTGTAAATAAAACACTTGGTTGAGGGCTAGCGTCCGCGTTGTCTAACTCTTCTGTCTACTGAAACAGGGTTTCGGAAGTTTAAAAGGGTGTAAACTTGAGCTTGATGGCTTGGCTTCATAGCAGGGAACAGCGCAGAGACACCAGACAAGAGAGACTGACAGGACTTGGCGCTGGCTAACAACACGAGAGTTTATTTCGTATGTGCACAAATATATACGCTTCTTGGGAAACGGAAATAAAGAGGAGGGGGGGGGGTAGAGGTCAGACGCGCATCTTGCGCAGATATCGTGATAGCCGCGCCCGGGAAATCTACGAAGCACTCGCAATTCATTCCATTGGGCCATCATGTGCAAGCGCACCATCGATCACACTAACCGACAAGGAAATTAAGTATCTCCGCACGTGATCATAGCACCGTCACGGACTAGTTGAGACGCATGCGTTGACCTCTCCCCCCACCGCTCTTTATTTCCATTTCCCAAGAAGCGTATATATTTGTGCACATACGAAATAAACGCTCATGTTGTTGGCCAGTGCCAAGTCCTGTCAGTCTCCCTTGTCTTGTGTATCTGCGCTGTTCCCTACTATAAAGAGATTTCTGAACAACACGTTGCGGAGTACCAACAAGTCGTGAGGCTAGGTTGGTGGCATCACTTGAATGTTATCAGTACACCGCCCTCAGGTCCCTTCGTTATTAAAGTACATAGGCCAACAATGTTCTGACAGCGTCTATGTGACGCTGAAGCAGGTTAGCAACAACCGCGAATACGCTGCGGTGGCGTAATAGCTGCTACGTTGTAGCAGCCGTGCGGCAAGAAACTGCGTCTGAGACGTAACGTTGAATCTATGAAGAAGTCAACACATTTTTTTCTATTCACTTTTTATTGCCTTGCATGGGAGCTGGCGTGGCATAGCCGAACACGTTCGCATCAACGATTCCGACTTGGACAAATTTGTACACCGAACAGCAAATGTTTGCTGGACGATGACTCCACAACAAATGCAAATTTCTAGTCTATTATTGCGCAACGCTTCTAATCTAGCTGGTGACCGTATCGGTTGCAATACTAACTACAGGCTGGAACATTTGTTTGGAGGATACGCTCCAGACAACGCCATAATATAGCTTTCTCGAAAATCTCGCGTACCGCAAGCTATTGCTGTTGGGTGTACATTACGCAATATTATTAAGAAAAGAACGATCACGCGTGCGCAAGAAAAGCAGTACAATACGGGGCAATCGGCATCGTCAGTTTGCTCCGACGAAAGGCACCTGAGCTTCCCGTAAAACGTCAGAGGTGCGCGTTGCATCCACCCGACGCGAGATCGCGAAACCCGCCGGACATGACCCAAACCTTTCGTTTCGAAAGCCGGTCAGCTAACTGCGAGCATCGGCGGGCCACTCCCATTGGCTGCGCGAGAGAGAACATTCGAGTATGTCAAGTAACAAAGCAACAATGGGGGCGGATCTAAACAGCAGGTGAAGGGCCGGTTTACATGGCACGCAAGGAGCGTCAAGTTCGCTAATTGCGGCTCGCATAGCCACCACAAAGTATGTGCGTGTCTGGCTAAAACGTCGTGAGCTTACCGTCGTGAGGGCTGTGATACCTGCATTCTGTCGCAGAATAGGAGGGTCGCAGTGAACGAACGACACAGTTGGCCCATGAGACGTCGCCGATGCTTCGCGGTGCCTTTGGCAGCAGGTAAGTACACGGCTTATTTGAAGCTAGAGGTGTGCGCCGCCACACCGCTGCACCGCGCCGCCGCCGCCACCGGCGCCTGTTTTTGATCACGCCGCTCGCACCGCCGCAGAAGTCCCAAGAGAGATCACGCCGCCTCCGCCGCGCAATAATTGCGGCGCGCCGCCGTTAGTCTTTTCTTTTAATCCAAATGGGGAATCTGGAAATAATATACAGCACTTCGCCGGAGGAGCTCTTCTCGATGTGTCCATGTAATGGACTGTCCATTTCAGCGGCCGCTGAATAGCGGGAGCTCGGCGAGAAGCGCGACCCCTGTTTCCGGTTCTTGTTCTACAGTGCCATCATGACATCACGAAGCTTTCCAACACTCTCGACACAAATGATAGGGACCGAATGCGCTTCAATGCAACGAACGCAGCCCTCAGAGATCCGATTTTCGGTGCGCATGTCATTTGATCGTGTTAAGGTTTATTGCAGCCGCCCGTCTAACGCAGCTGTAAGGTCGGTATGCATTCCCAGCATCGTTCTCAAACATCTGGGACACATTGATATGCAAATTCAGACTTGAAAAGTTCCTGTTTCTGTGCATTTTGGCCACTCTCTTACGCTAGGAATGGGCTGGCGGGTTTGGTGCGGCGACGTGGTCAAGAGCGAGGTGACATCACGGCTCACCGCTTTTTCGAATCACTAAATGCGCTCTGCCGAAATGGACTGCGGACATCTCCTTTGGATGAACGCATCGAGAATAGCTCCCAGAAAGTTGAGGTATCTTTTTCTTCTCCAGAATATTACGAGTATTGTCTGACCTTAACGCTGCCGCGTCCTCCAGCCTTAAAGGGCGACGACCCAACTCACTGGATAGCGCATTCTTGGAGTCCTGGACCTAGTACACTGTGCATAAATAAATAAAATAGATAAGTAATATATATATCTCGGCGCGTTAGTACACTTTTAAATGCGAAGCATTTCTTAGCGAACTTCTGCGACTTTGAGCGTATCTATCTATCTATCTATCTATCTATCTATCTATCTATCTATCTATCTATCTATCTATCTATCTATCTATCTATCTATCTATCTATCTATCTATCTATCTATCTATCTATCTATCTATCTATCTATCTATCTATCTATCTATCTATCTATCTAGCCGCCTACGACTTTGTGCTCTCATGGTCGCTTGGTTAATCGAATGTACACCAAAATTGGTATGGCGTTACACGACTGTATGACGAACGTAAATGACAAGTCATAACATGAAAATCATGACACACATGTCATGTACAGCATGATTTACATGCCACGCTCATGGTGCGCTGGCGGCCGTTTCGCTACCTTGATATACACCAAAATTGGTATCTTGCGACGTGACTGTGTGACAAACATAAATAACACGAGTTAACATGAAAATCATGACACGCATGTCATGTACAGCATGACTTACGTGCCACGCTCATGGGGCGCTGGTGGCCGTTTCGCTAGCTTGATATGCACCAAAATTGGTATCTTGCGACGTGACTGTGTGAAAAACATAAATAACACGAGTTAACATGAAAATCATGACACGCATGTCATGTACAGCATGACTTACGTGCCACGCTCATGGGGCGCTGGTGGCCGTTTCGCTAGCTTGATATGCACCAAAATTGGTATCTTCCGACGTGACTGTGTGACGAATATAGATAACAGGAGTTAACATGAAAATCATGACACGCATGTCATGTACAGCATGACTTACGTGCCACGCTCATGGGGCGCTGGTGGCCGTTTCGCTAGCTTGATATGCACCAAAATTGGTATCTTGCGACGTGAGTGTGTGACAAACATAAATAACACGAGTTAACATGAAAATCATGACACGCATGTCATGTACAGCATGACTTACGTGCCACGCTCATGGGGCGCTGGTGGCCGTTTCGCTAGCTTGATATGCACCAAAATTGGTATCTTCCGACGTGACTGTGTGACGAATATAGATAACAGGAGTTAACATGAAAATCATGACACGCATGTCATGTACAGCATGACGTACGTGCCACGCTCATAGTGCGCTGGCGGCCGTTTCGCTAGCTTGATGTACACCAAAATTGGTATCTTGCGACGTGACTGTGTGAAAAACATAAATAACACGAGTTAACATGAAAATCATGACACGCATGTCATGTACAGCATGACGTACGTGCCACGCTCATAGTGCGCTGGCGGCCGTTTCGCTGGCTTGATATGCACCAAAATTGGTATCTTGCGACGTGAGTGTGTGACAAACATAAATAACACGAGTTAACATGAAAATCATGACACGCATGTCATGTACAGCATGACTTACGTGCCACGCTCATGGGGCGCTGGTGGCCGTTTCGCTAGCTTGATATGCACCAAAATTGGTATCTTGCGACGTGAGTGTGTGACAAACATAAATAACACGAGTTAACATGAAAATCATGACACGCATGTCATGTACAGCATGACTTACGTGCCACGCTCATGGGGCGCTGGTGGCCGTTTCGCTAGCTTGATATGCACCAAAATTGGTATCTTGCGACGTGACTGTGTGACAAACATAAATAACACGAGTTAACATGAACATCATGACACGCATGTCATGTACAGCATGACTTACGTGCCACGCTCATGGGGCGCTGGTGGCCGTTTCGCTAGCTTGATATGCACCAAAATTGGTATCTTCCGACGTGACTGTGTGACGAATATAGATAACAGGAGTTAACATGAAAATCATGACACGCATGTCATGTACAGCATGACGTACGTGCCACGCTCATAGTGCGCTGGCGGCCGTTTCGCTAGCTTGATATACACCAAAATTGGTATCTTGCGACGTGACTGTGTGACAAACATAAATAACACGAGTTATCATGAAAATCATGACACGCATGTCATGTACAGCATGACTTACGTGCCACGCTCATGGGGCGCTGGTGGCCGTTTCGCTAGATTGATATGCACCAAAATTGGTATCTTCCGACGTGACTGTGTGACGAATATAGATAACAGGAGTTAACATGAAAATCATGACACGCATGTCATGTACAGCATGATTTGCATGCCACGCTCATGGTGCGCTGGCGGCCGTTTCGCTACCTTGATATACACCAGAATTGGTATTGCGTGACGTGACTGTGTGACGAACATTACAACACGAGTTAACATGAAAATCATGACACGCATGTCATGTACAGCCTGATTTACATGCCACGCTCATGGTGCGCTGGCGGCCGTTTCGCTAGCTTGATATACACCAAAATTGGTATCTTCCGACGTGTCTGTGTGACGAATATAGATAACAGGAGTTAACATGAAAATCATGACACGCATGTCATGTACAGCATGACGTACGTGCCACGCTCATGGTGCGCTGGCGGCCGTTTCGCTAGCTTGATGTACACCAAAATTGGTATCTTCCGACGTGACTGTGTGACGAATATAGATAACAGGAGTTAACATGAAAATCATGACACGCATGTCATGTACAGCATGACGTACGTGCCACGCTCATGGTGCGCTGGCGGCCGTTTCGCTAGCTTGATATACACCAAAATTGGTATCTTGCGACGTGACTGTGTGACAAACATAAACAACACGAGTTAACATGAAAATCATGACACGCATGTCATGTACAGCATGACTTACGTGCCACGCTCATGGGGCGCTGGTGGCCGTTTCGCTAGATTGATATGCACCAAAATTGGTATCTTCCGACGTGACTGTGTGACGAATATAGATAACAGGAGTTAACATGAAAATCATGACACGCATGTCATGTACAGCATGATTTACATGCCACGCTCATGGTGCGCTGGCGGCCGTTTCGCTACCTTGATATACACCAGAATTGGTATTGCGTTACGTGACTGTGTGACGAACATTACAACACGAGTTAACATGAAAATCATGACACGCATGTCATGTACAGCATGATTTACATGCCACGCTCGTGGTGCGCTGGCGGCCGTTTCGCTACCTTGATATACACCAGAATTGGTATCTTGCGACGTGACTGTGTGACAAACATAAATAACACGAGTTAACATGAAAATCATGACACGCATGTCATGTACAGCATGACTTACGTGCCACGCTCATGGGGCGCTGGTGGCCGTTTCGCTAGCTTGATATGCACCAAAATTGGTATCTTGCAACCTGACTGTGTGACGAACATAAATAACACAAGTTAACATGAAAATCATGACACGCATGTAATGTACAGCATGAATTACGTGCTACGCTCATGGTGCGCCGGCGGCCGTTTCGCTAGCTTGATATACACCAAAATTGGTATCTTGCGACGTGACTGTGTGACGAACATAAATAACACGAGTTAACATGAAAGTCATGACACACATGGCATGTACAGCATGACTTACGTAACACGCTCATGGTGCGCTGGCGGCCGTTTCGCTATCTTGATCTACCCCGAAGTTAGTATTGCGCGACGTTACTGTATGACGAAAATAAATAATACAAGTTAACATGAAGACCATGAGGCGCATTTTCCTTAGTGACATAAAAGACGATGTATGAAGCTCTTTGCTGGCTGCTTCGCATTACATCGATTCCCACAATGCGTGGGATCTGCCGGCATTTTCCTTTCATTCTTACTCGAGTAAATCGATAAAGAAATACAGAAGTAAAGAGAATGGCAAACTTAGAATATAGCTGTGCTAGTTGGTAGGTATTCATGTTAAGAATACATGACGTGGAAACACGGACATAAGAGAAAAGTAGATAGAGTGAACGGCTATCTCTGACGTAGACCACTACTCGCATTTGATTGATAAGTATGGCCTCCTACGTGGGAATGCGCAGATAAATATTTGTGTCTACCTCGTTTCCGCCGCTGTGTGATTTTTCAGTTGTTAGCGGCGTTTCCGGTGTCTTGACTACTCTCTTGTGTCCGTGTTTGCGCGCCCTGTTTTTATAAAGGGCCCCTAAACAGCCTCTGAAAATACAAGAAAACACGAAAACAACGAGCGCGTTATTCTCCCTTGGCGTTTCTTGTCTTTTGGTGCACTTCGTGATGCTAGAACGGTGATTCACGTGACATCATCAGGGTACATACTCTCGACTGGTCCATATACGAGAAATAGCAGTTGTGAATTGTTTCCCACACTGCTTTGCTATGCAGCCGCCCACCCACTCTTGCTTCTTTCGCACGACTATCGTGCGCGATTAACTGATTTCGCTCCATTTTGTACGTTTGCGACCGCGCATGCAGAGATAACAGACTGTAGCCGACAAGCCCGAAATCCTGATAGGTTCAACGCATAGTGCTGACATTTTACGCGTGCTTTATGAAGAAATAAATGGCGAGGAGATGTCTCGTCTAAGAAGGGCATTGAAGGCGAGAACAATTAAAACCAATGGAAAAGGCTCCGAATTATATGATTCTTCAAACGGATGAACTCTTTACAGCGGAGACGATGGAGCTTTCCAGGAAAAAGGCGAGCCCGCTTCGAGGGTTTTTTGCAGGGCTGGGCAAAGATACTTTGAAATTGTATCGCGATACGATACAAGATACTCAGGCAAGAAGTATTGGAGATACAGATACAAGATACTGCCGCAAAAATTGTATTCGATACGATACTTGGCAATTGTATCTTAAGATACTTCGATACATTCTCAAATTTGTTATTATAGATCCATATAATGTAGCAGCAAACGCCTATGCACGAAAATGTCTGCTTCAAAATCTCTTAACTGTGACCTATTTTGTTTCACTTGAATGAAATGTCTGTTAGTATCTCAAAAGTTTTGCCCTTCTTGCTCAAAGTACATTAGTTTCCTTCCAAAATAACTTATTGCGGTTTGTTTTAGCTTCTACACAGGACAATGCTTTGTACACTTCGCTGACAGCGGTACTTGCTTTGCACAGCTTGCCGACCATCTGGCAGGTTGCCATATAATCACAATAACTTGAAATTTTTCGAATTTGAATTTGAACTTTATTCAGACAGACATTGTCTGAGATGAAGGGGCTAAAGGCAGATGCAACTGCCTGACAAGGGCCCCCCTACCCATACATTGCTCAGGGGTGTAAAGCCGCGGCACATGCGCAAGTACATGTAACAAGAAAAGAAGGTCAAAACACAGGCATACAGGCGATCAAACTAGAATAAGTAAAGTAGTTACCTTCGGTACACACTAATAATAATGCGTGACATGGAAATGTTTATACGAGCCCTGATGATGATAAATGTTACAAAACAGTAAAACGAAGATAAGAAAAACATAAAACACAAATAAAAAACATCAAGAGACGGCAAATGCACAATATAAAGTGAAGATTAGGAGCTAAACATAAGGTAATCTTTAACTTTTTTCCGGAAACTATATGTCGAAGAGTTGTCCCGAATCATATTAGCAATTTCTCGATTATTATTTAGAAAATGTGGTAATAAATAGGCGAGTGTCTGAGTACCATGTTTAGTTCGGAACATAGGCGTTCTGAGTCGATTTTGCCTTAGGTGATATTGTGAATGGTCAGATAACGATGATAGGGACAGGACTTGGGGGTCATGCAAAATTTGCCTATGTGTATGCATAGCGAGTCTCAGTTGCAATAACTGATTTATTCTGAGTATATTAAGCTTGGAAAAGGATGGCGCTGTGTGGTCATTTCGCTTAAGATTTTCGATGTAACGCACAGCTCTTTTTTGTAAAATTAATAATCTATCAAGGTTTGTTTGGGTAGTCGTACCCCAGCTTAGGAGACAGTATTGCAAATGAGAGTGAACGAGGGCATAATATAACTGCAGTTTCAAACATTTAGGCACCAAGGAGCTAATATTATACAGTATTGAGAGTGACTTGCACATGTTTGCATGGATCTTGTTTACGTGAAGTGTCCAGCTCATATTCTCTTCAAAAACAACACCTAGAAATTTATAACTAAGAATCCGTTCGATAGCGCAGTTTTGAAATATTATACAAGCATTATGGTCGTCAGGCTTGTTACGGCTTTTCAAAATAATATATTTAGTTTTTTTTTACATTAAATTGAAGTTGGTTTAGATGCAACCAGTGTGACAGATCAGTTAACCATCTATTAGCTATATTTGGAAGTTCAAGTAGATGTTTACCTGAAAAAAAAAAGTACTCGTGTCATCTGCATAGAGAATTATGTCGGGAGTTCAATACAATATCATTTATGTAGAGAATAAAGAATAAAGGTTCCAGAATGGAACCTTGTGGAACGCCATATTTTATTGGTTGAGAATGAGAACAATAGCCATTTAGACAAGTGAATTGCACCCTGTCAGATAAATACCTGCGTATCATATTTAATACGGTACCTCTAATGCCGTAGTAAGGGAGTTTGTAAAACAAAATGAAATGCTTTATGGAATCAAACGCTTTTTTGAAATCTAAAAATATTGCAAGAGTATATTGCTTATGATCAATGTTACTAAGTAATTTTCTTTGATATCCAAGAGTGCCATTTCGGTTGATTTCTTTTCACGGAAACCAAATTGTTGCCTTGGAAGCATTTGATGGTCACCAAGAAACTTCATTAGTCGGGATTTTAGAGTGTATTCTAAAACTTTGGAAAAATAAAGGTAGCACAGAAATAGGCCGGTAGTTATTCAAGTCGTCGTGAGAGCCACCTTTGTGGATGACTACCACTTTAGCTATCTTCATGCCATCAGGAAAAGTACCAGTGGTGAAAGCTTGATTGCAAATATGCTGCAGTGGGCCACACAGTAATTCGGCGACATGTTTAATTGGTTCTACCTTAATGTCATCGTAACCGGCGGCGGTATTTTTATTTAATGACTTCAGGTACGTAAATATTTCTGATTGACTACAAGGAGTCAGGAAAATAGAGTTCGCAGAGGAAGAAGAAATGTATTTTTGGCAGTCCTTTGCTGCGTCACTTGTCTGAGCTGCTGCACCTGAAGTTAAGAAATGATTATTAAGTTTATCCGCGAGACTAGCTTCTCTAAACTCAACACCGTCAATTGTTAGTGCTGAAGGAAGACAACCTTTTGTTCTTCCTATGAGTGTACGTAACGCGTTCCATGCTTTCCTGGGATTGCAAGAGACCTCCGCAAATCGTGCCTGATAATACTAAATACGGGCTCTCTGCAAATCGGAGTTTAATTTGTTGTGAACTTTTTTATATTCGTGGAATATGGATACGACTCGTATTCTAATGAAGTTATGGTATAGTTTATCTCGTTCTCCGATTCTGTTGTAAAGGCCTCTGTTAATCCATGGTTTCCTAGACTTTCCATGCTTTTTATAATATTGTAGTGGGAAGGCAGCATCATAACAGCTCTTACATGTTGCAGGAATAGATCATACGATATATTAGGGTTTTGCTCACTGTAGACAATATCCCAGTCGATGCTCTCAATACTAGCACGAAATGTTGACAAGTCATTGGCATTGAAAGAGCGATATGTAACAGGAGCATCGTTAACACCATTTTTATCTTTCTTAGCTGCAGGAAAAAAACAGAATATTGACAAGTGATCACTCAGATCAGTTGTTAGCACACCAGCACGGACGTCACTTCTATCATAGTTAGCTATACATTGGTCTAGCAGAGTTTCACTTTCTGTTATTCTGGTAGGCAAACTTATTAAGTTCCTACACGAAAATGATTCGATTACATCTATTAATTCTCTACTTTGTGGAGTAAGAAGTAACAAATCAATATTAAAATCACCGACAAGCACAATATGTAAATTTCTCAAGGACGTGTATTCAAACATCGAAGTTATAAAACACAGAAATTCTTGAATATCCCCCGATGGGGGCCGATAAACTGTGACAATCAGGTACATTACACATTTAACGGCAATGGATTCATAATGTGCGCTGACACAACAAAATTCGGGAAGCACGGCATATGTAACATCTTTGTGTATATATAGCGACACACCACCACCCCTACGATTTGGTCTATGCACGCTTTCACGCTTGTATCCTTCGATGAACACTACATCGGACGTGCAAGAGTACCAAGTCTCAGTGAAGGCCAAAAAATCTAGCGTATGATCTAAAGAATCAAACAGTACATCAGTTTGCTTGTTTCTCATACTACGTATGTTTAAATGAAATATCGACATTCTGTCCGGATCCTTAAAAGAAGGGCGCTTCAAAAAAGATTTAAAAGTTTCAGCGTCATGATATATGGCTTCATGGAAGATAGCCATTGCGGGGGAAAACTGGCAGTAGAAGTGACGTAAGTGATAGGAAAAACAGTTCAGTGAATCTTATCTAGGTCGCTTTCGCTGTCTATGCGCAATGCTCGATCACCAGGCACCTTGCGCACAAACTTCATTAGCCAAAGAAGTTTCTTGTTTTGTGGCGTCAGGTTGTCAAGGAAATACAAGTTAGAGCTAGCAGTTTTTAATTCGACTTTCTTAGCCATCCACTGGTCACGTGTTGCTCGTGACACGAAACGAACAAGCACAACAGGAACTTTGCCGCTTTTCGGTGGAAGTCTGTGTATGCCTTCGACTTCAGAGCTCGTCAGTTCAGGAAGGGTAAGCTTAGCTGCTAAGTTATTGAGCTTACCGAGCAACTTTTCATTCTGCGTGACAGGCATGCCGTGAATTTCAATATTTTGGCGTCTACTGTATTGCTCAAGAGCATTAACCTTCTTGTGCAGCTCATGGACGTTCTTGCTGGTGTCGGACGACTGGGCAGAATGCACCTGCTTTTTGAGGACTGCTATTTCAGCTGATTGCTTTTGCATTTCAACGAGCACCGCATCATATTGAGCAGACAAATGCTGAACTGACAGCTCCAATTTGTCGACTGTATTTTTCACTATCATTAGTGCATCCACCTTTCTCTGTATGTCTGGTATTTGGGCCAGCTTCTTGTTAATTTCAATCAGTACTTTCTCGAAGGTCGAATTATGCTCGCCGGTGTGGCTCTCATCGCCACGTGCACTTCGGGCTGCCAAAACAAGGCATGTCTGGCACTTCCATGTTTTCTTTGCGGCATCATCTTTTTTGAAGGTCGTTTTGCTGACTCCCGAGCATGCTCCCAAGTGATAGCCATATTTGCATTCAGAGCAGGTTGTATATGTGCCGCTCTCTAAGAGAGGCTCACTACAGACTAAGCAGGCATCAGACTCGGACATCTCGGACTGAGCAAAATCACAGTTTTAAAAGTATCAACGGTCACAAAAAGGAAGTTATAATGATCATCAGCAGGAAATTCTTGCGACAGCGGTGGCGGCGGTGGTAAACAGCGTCAGATTAGGCAAATGTAAATACAGTTTACACCAACCTGCAAAGTCAGACAGGAGCAGTTAGTGACGAGCCACTCTTCCGTAGCCGCCACCGCTGTGCAAATGGTCCTCCGGTGTCTAGGTTGTGTCTTTTGAAGGGGCGTCTCGATGACGTAGTTCACAATGGGGGCGTTGTCGATTCTTGATATGGACCCGGTATTCTCGATATGGCGTCGAAGAAGGTAAGGTGGCAGCTAGCGCCGATCCGTAAACGCGCTTTCGCCGGGGCTGCAAAGTCAGACAGGCGCAGTTAGTGACGAGCCACTGTTCCGTAGCCGCCACCGCTGTGCAAATGGTCCTCCGGTGTCTGGGTTCCCACGACGGCGCAAATACCAATGTGGACTTTTACCTTGTCCGTAAAAGACAGCTTTCACAATACCGTATATCCGGACATGTGTACAGCAGCAATAACGCTGGTAGCGACATTTTTTTCTCTTTTTTTTTTGGGGGGGGGGGGGGGCATGGTGTATACTAGGGGTTTGAGCCATTTCGCTAGCCGCCTGGCCCGCACACATGACGGTCTTCGTCTCATTTGTTTTTATTTTCTAAATAAGTATGTTCGTGAGCTGCACAGACATGACTGGTCTTAAGCATTCCTTTCGTGAGGAACATGTGGTTACCATGTGCTAAAACATAACCATGGAACAAAAACTCTATATTTCAGAATTCGCGTCCAGATATCAGTCATTCTGTACATCGCTATCGATGTTTCTCGCATCCTGACTCCAAATCCCCTTCAGAAATGACCTATATATGAGATATGGGAAAGACTTCCTTTCAAACGTCATTTTGTTCAAACTCTCTCCCACCATCTTCACTGTCCCGGCCTTTGCAACTAAATTTCGCGACGGCGGCCCGCTAGCTATAAGCACAGTTTGAGACCCCCGGTGTATACGTAGATGACGTAAAACTGCAATGAATTGTCATATTCTACTTAACTGCTGGCGTAAAGGATTCTTTGTTCAGATACTAACGTGCAATCGTTTTAGCAATTATTCTTCAACAAGAGAACATGTGCGACACAGAAACGTCTCAGACGTATTGTATATTTCCATAAAGCGTCGAAGGACACCGCCGCTATTGCCACTTATAGCTCCCATTACGTGGCTATTAGTAATGCGAAAAATATTTAAGAAGGCCTGAAACAGGAAAACAAATATAAGTGAAATAGAGAGGTGGTTGTGTATCAAACATTCACATTGACTGAGCACAGAAACACGATACAGACGGTGCCCTTAATAGCTATGAGCATGAAGTATTGTCAGCTTAGCTCTTGAGACAATAGAAAATTCAGTGCCTATGGAAAATTGCCTGAAACTGCTCGTTGGGACGCTCATGAGCAAAACAGAGCATTCAGCAAAACAAAGTTTCTCGAATCTTCTTCCTAACATCTTTAAGATGGCTCCTTATGATTTCCATTATTATAATGCAAACTCAATTTCTCTATTTTCCTAAGAGGTAAGCAGAATGTTTTGTACTGTTTACTCAAGGTACGCCCACATAATTATGTAGTTGTTTTCAAAATCGTTTTGGCAACGTGTAAATGTGTAAACAGTAATGGGAATTAAGTAGACAGAATAATAAAGTAGACATTTTATTTTGGGAGCGCGTTGCAAAAGACATACTGCAGTGACCAGACCGGAAAAACAGTGCAGAGACTTAGGTAATGAAGGGATGTAAAATGACAGCTAAGAAAGCACTTGTGCTAATAATCAAATTATGATTTCATAAATTCTTTGAATAAACGTAGCAAGAAGTGAAAAATACGGTACGCCAAGATAGTTTCTGTTAGGTAAACGCTTGCTCTTTTAGGTCTAGCATCAGTACCAGTGGCACTAACGTTTTTAGATTCTTATTTTCATATAAGTTAATTCATAGCATGCAAGTCAAACTTACATCCACGAGATCATTCAAATCGCTGATATGTAAAATCCACGCGACGCAAAGGAATCCCATTCTTACACGCATCACATTTCGTTACGGAGCAAGACGCAAGAGAATCTTCAATAATGACACTGTAGCAACATCAGAATTTGCGCGATAGACGCGGCGCCGGACAGTGGCTAAGAGCAAGTGTTGCGGCATTGGCGCAACTAAAAAGAAAAGAAATCGAGCAAACAAAAGGTACGTGGGCTGGGCGTAGACGTCCGCGCGCTTGTCTTCCTCATCTTGTGCCCTCACTGGGGTACTCTGGCGGAAAAATGAAATTGCGTCACTGCCCTAAGATTTATTAAGATGGCTTAGTGGTACCAGTGCCAGCTTGAGAAGCGCAGCTTGGCCAGCGATTTTTGTTTCGCACGGTTGTGTTGCGATAGAAGTATCTTGTATTTTAAGATACACGATACATTATCGAATGTATCGGAAATACAGTTACAGATACTCTTCTTTCGAGTAGTATCGCGATACAGATACAAGATACCCATAGAGTATTTAAGATAGTATCTAAGATACATGTATCTTCGATACTGCCCAGCACTGGTTTTTTGTATATTTTTTATTGCGTTAGCAATTGTATGGACACTCAGGAGAGGCTTTCACTGTCGCCGTCATGTTCCGTATAAACTCTAAATCGATAAGATCGCTCCGCGCATTGTATGTTCTACCCGCGAGTAAAAGCTCGCGAGCGTTAGCAAGGAACATGGCTAAAGCAGAGACGAAACAAGCTGGTCATCTCCGTCACACGGAATGACATCAACCCGCGTGCGAGGCCTGCTGTCAATTGCTCCTCAAGTAGAAAGAAACGCCCCGCCCGTCATTTGCTGGGCGAAGGAGTAGGAAGGGATGTCTGGGGAGAGGGACTGCGTAACTCGAGCCGCTACTGTGAACTTTGACTATAAGGGCGCGGTCGAGAGCGCTGGCGCGCGCGCTATTTCGGCAGACATCCACCAGCGAATGGCTCGTATACCTTCTACGCCCTGTGAGCGCTGTGATCTCACTGCTTCGCGCGCTCGGACCACTGATACGACAAACTGACCGAAAACCGCTTCTCTCCCGGGAGCGGCCGTATTGCCATACACCAGCGTTTCGTAGAGTTAAGTGAGATCGGCTCAAAAAGAGTTAGCTGCTAGCCCTCGTTCATGTAACATTACGGCGTGTACTTGTCGCATTCAGTGCTTCGTCCCCCCCCCCCCCCCCCGCCCGCGGCGCGCCGCCGCCGGTGATCTTGGGTCCGGCGCACATGTGTATTTAAAACTGACCTATTGGCAAGGGCTTCATGCTTGCATAGTTTCCTCAAGATCTATTTCACAGCAGACTGATTCAACAGAAGCGGGTAATCAGAGGAAGTGTTCTTGGTCTGCCACGGTGGCACAGTGGCTATGCCTTTTACGGTTGACCACGACATCATTTCTGTTTTCGACCGCAACGGTGACATTTTGACGGGCCCGATTGTGTGCTGCTCTTTGATGACACGCTAAAGAACCTCCTCCTTTGGTCTCCGCTGCGGCGTCCGTCGTTATCTACCGTACCCTGTTTCGGGATATTCGAACGCGTAATATTTAAGGTGCCCTTAACTTACGTATGCGCGAATCAGCTGCATGATTACTAGTCCGCTGTCGTTTTTGTGAGTCGAACAGTGTGTTTTCTGCGATTCCACTATGCGTTTGAGTGCAGCGACACGCCTGCTTTGCCTTCAGTGAGCGTATGATTGAACCACGTTGTCATAATTCGCAGCAAATTTAGCCATGACAAGCAGGGCAATCTATATAACGTTTCGCTGACACACAAAATACTCTATTACTCAAGCAGTCAAAAGAAGAGAGAGAGAGAATGGTGGACTTGGCATGCGCGAGAAAGGCTCTAGGAAAGGGAAGCACATTCGTGGAAAGCGACGCTGTTTTAGCAGTTTCAACAGCTGAAATTTGCATTTTAGGCTGCGTAACGGAGCGACTGACGTTTTCACTCATCGCTACCAAGGCATTGTTAATCGATGGTAACAAGGCAAATGATGCAAAAGGCCAATCTATTTAATATTTAGCTAACATGAATTGCCTATTTCCCCCTATACTAAACTGCATTCATAATGCCTTGGCAGGACACACGCCATGATTGTTCTTGGGCATTTAGCTGCGGAGTATTCATGTGAAATTACCAAATTACGAGGGGCATGGCACGCAAAATTACCCGCACCGCTAGGCTTGCGTACACCTGGAACTCGCTGGAATATGTGCTCTAATGTCTTCGAAATTTTGTTTCGCATTCTTCTGGCTGCTCAGAAATACCGAGAGTTTCAGAAGACACGCAGTGAAGCTATGGGAAGAAATAGTGTGCCGCAGTAAAAACAAAACAAAACAAAACAAATTAAAACCCATACTTGTCTGTGCCTCGATCGCGATAGCAAGGTATGCAATCGACACATGAAAACTGATAACACAGACGTGAACAATAGTGGTTTATAAACGCAACTAAGCGTCAGAATAAGCCGTTTTCTAGCCAAACTAATAAACAGGCATGTTTGTCTTACGCCGATAAATAAAAAAAAATGTGATTGGTCACTCAGCCGCAGAAAGAAAGTTGCGATACCTTTACACCTTTGTACGATACTCCTAAAATAGTACTGTGCACCTTCAACAACGAATACCTAAGAGGGTACTGCAGGCGCTATGACAATCAGCTCGCGAAGACTTCTGCATAATAAACTCAGAAGAGTAGTGGTTTTGGCTAGTCGGTTTTACATTTCAAAAAAGCATCTTTTATGACAGCCGTCCTTCCGTACTCAATAAGGCTGAGTGAGAAGAATTGTCATCTGCGCAAGAGCAGAAAAATGACGGACCTTATATATGCCAGGAACATTTGCAACACTACTGGCACGGAATCTTGCACCTGGTGGCATTGGATGCAGGCTATGAAACCGCGAATCTAGAGCTGTGCTTGGATATAGTTCTTTCCGTAAACAGGCAGGTGTATACATGACGCTATAAAACGACTGCGACATGCCACGCACGACACAATATCTTTATCTTCCCATTTCGCTTGCGTCAGATGAACGGCTGTTTATATCCCACTGATAAGCAGTGAGTGAAACATCGCGCGAAAAGGAAGTGGGATTGTGTAGTGAAATGCAATAAGATAATACACTACTTTTTCACTCGGGTAGCCAAAATAGCGTCTGGTTCCTTGCCACATTCTATAGATGATAATTTCTGGGGTTTTTACTTCTCAAAGCCATGATATGATGATGAGGCACGCCGCATTGGAGTGCTCCGAAAATTTTGTCCATCTGGGGTTCTTTAACGTGCACCTAAACCTAACTACAAGGGCCTCTAGCATTTCGCCTCCCTCGAGATGCGACCGCCGCGGACGGGATCGGGCCCGCCGCTTTCGGGTCAGCAGCCGAGCTTCGTAACCATTGTACCACCTCGGCGGCCGACAGATATAAAGACAGCAGTGTCGATCAGAGAACACACAGGAGCAGCCGTTATCCTCATTTCCAATAAAGAGAAAAGAAAATGGACTTGGGCAGCTCACGCAGTGAGGACAGATACCTGATGGTCGGCTGGAGTGACGGAATGGATACTAAGAGATGGGATACAAGGCCGAAGCCCAGCAAAGAGTTTGGTGGGTGAAGCAGTTAATTAGCTGGTACGAAGTGAACTCAGCTCAGCCAGGACATATTGGATGAGATATCATTAAGAGAGGTCTTCGTCCTGCAGCAAACATGAATTAGGTTGACGACGAAGGCGATCACGATGATGATGATGGGAGCCGAAAGAAATTTCGCCTAAAGGGATACAAATGAGAGAAAACTGAATGAGTTCTATGAGATATTCCCTTTCAGACCTTTATTTTCATTAATGCCTAGATAATAAAAAGTTGCTGTTGTGCTAGATGCAAGGAGAGGAATAGAACAGACAATTAGACCAGGGAAAGCGTGGAGGATGTTAATTGTTGTCTTTACTGTAGCGTTCTAACTGTGACGTAAATTGAAATGATGTGGAAGAAATATCACCCTTTCCACCTGTGGGATCTCGAACCACAACCTTCGAATTACGCTTCGAATTATGCTACATGGTAACACGTCCTAGATAGATAATTAAGAGCGAAAATCGGCGCACACGCACGCACACAGAAACACTGTGTGTAGTAGAGGTATCTGTAGTGCGTACACTGTGGGTGTGCGCGTGGCTGCGAGTGTGCCAATTTTCGCTCTCTTAAAGTGGTGGTGAATGACCTCCCGGGCCTGGTGAGAAAACACATCCTGCGCATAGCAGACGCTGTTATGAACATCTCAGCCAAATCTTGCAGTCGTGCGCGGCTAGGAGATTTTAGAAACGGAGCGTGAAATCGCCATTTCCTCAGGCGCCCTCTTTTCATTCAAAGACCCGTCTTCAGTCGCTTCGGAGCTACCGGCGCCCGCGATTTGACGTCGAACAGCGGGTAGCATGCTGTTGCCCAGTGGCCGACATGAGCCAAAAGTGGCGTTGATTCAGATGCGCTTCTTGCCACGGGGTGCCGCCACGCACTGGCGTCGCGCTTCATGGGATCCCGGACTAAGGATCCCACTCATCGATCTTCTCAAGAACATCAAATAAACGTTTTATTCTCTCTCTCTCTCTCTCATAGTCTAGAAAGGCCAGAGTGGGGGCTAGTTGGTTGTGCATAGTTGATACCCGTGACGCGCTGTCTGAACACGAAAAAAGACAAAAACATAAACACACACACGTAGTACACAACACGAGCGCGACATTTTCGCGCTCGTGTTGTGTACTACGTGTGTTTTTTGTGCGTCTTTCTTCGTGTTCAGACAGCGCGTCACAGGTATCAACTATCAATAGTCTGCTAACATTACATAGTGAGCCACACTCACGCACAGGAATCGCAACGGGAGAGAGCAATCGCGTTTCATCACGCGCGCTCAAGGCCATGACGCGCGCTGACGTAACTTCTTTTCGCTCCCTGCTTAGAGCATCCAGCGCGCTAGTCCGGACGAGAGGAGAGAAAGCGCTGCAAGCGCGCAACCAACCCCTGTAACTCCGCTCGTTCTTGGCGGATTCGATCATTTTTTGCGGCAATCGATTCGTGAGGCAATTAACTGCGATATTGAGGTCATACGATAATTACTTGGCAAAGTGGTTCATGACTCCTTTAGTTATCTAAGGGTCAAGGTAACAGGTCGATTATTTGCAGAACAAATGGTCAACATCCGATGTTTATTTAGTACGGGGACCACAGTGCCGGCACGCCACAGTGATATTATTTAAGGTGTTTTTAAAGCGATAGGTTTCTCTGAATCTATACCCTCACTTTGTGACTTATATTTCTGTCTAGCCGTTATCAATGACCGCTGAGTAACGAATGCGGGACACTGTAAGATAAGGTGTTCGACTGTCTCTGAGAGTCATAATATGTACACAGAGGACTGTCCACACGTCTTTGGCGGTGTAAGCGTTTGCTTATGCAAGCGTGTCGTAGAACCAGGAAGCAAGCCACGACCACGAACACAGGAAAAAAGGCAACACGCTTGCGACTCGCTGGTCCGGGGGCTGCTTTAGGATGTGTCGGCGAATCAGCATACCAGCGAAATCAAACATACACGAAATTTCTGGACAGTCACACTCGTTGTGGCATCGCGATTGCTAATTAAGGTATACAAACTGGACTAAAGTGTGCGACCCTTCACGATTGCCTGTTTTCTAGAGTGTGTGCTGATCGACGTTACCACGCCCACAGAATCCTGCTTTCTTTCTCGTACAAAACTGATTTGGCCTCCCCTTTATGAACATTTTTTCTGGCTTACGACTTACTACGTCATTGTTTTCATTGCCAATTTTTGTTGCTTGTTCTTTCCTCGCATCTTAATTTCTTCTATTCCGTCCCCCCTCTGGCGCCACGGGCAGCGCCTGTGACTACGGATAAGCAGGTTCCGTTTCTTGTATACGGGGTGTCCTCAACTATCGCGCAGTAGGATTTATAAAAATAGGAAAGGCGTTACTCAAACCATACATAGTACAGATTGTCCCCAGTACACTGAAGGAGCCACTAAAAACTCCCTCGCTAATGAGGCTTAACTAATTAGCCATAATTATATTTTAATTCGAGAAGTACTCATCTGTTTATCAAAATGTCAACGAGACATACGTAGGCATGTTCGAATGACATCTAACTACGCTATTGTCAACAACGCACTAATTGCGTGCTAATTTTTTCCGGCTGATAAACAAAGCCTGTGGAAAACATGTGACCACGCTGCCACCCGCCAAAGAAAACAGCACCCTATAATAGGCTTACTGCAAGCAACCGCTTTGCTTGTTGTCCACTACCAGAGATAGTGTTCCGCACTTTGGCAAGTCTACAGGACGAGCGCCAACGACATGCGTCGCAATTTCGCAGGGATTGCCTAGGCTCGATTGTACGCAACTATCACCATCCATATGTCACGACCGACTGTTCTCATTGATAGCGTGGCCAGAGAACTGTTCTGATTACGGCAGACTCCGTAAGACCAAAGCGACACGTTTCTTCGGCCGGAGAGGGACAGATAGGGCGATGCATTTTTAAAGACGATAGTCTTTCTTGGGGAACTTAATCGCAGAAATTTTGGTCTGTCTTTCTGTCTTTCTGTTTGTCGGCACGTCACCCGATTCAGCCAACTGGCCAAAGTTGAACCACTTGCTTACCGTCCACCCATCTTGAACTGGTACGGCTGTTCATACTTGTGAATGTTGTCGATCAAAAAGTAAATATTACGCATATCTGAGGCGTAACATCATTAGGTAAGTATTAGGTGATGTGTTCCTTTAATAGAAAATACATAGATACGCAATTTTAAAGACCTTGATGGTATGCGTTCAACGTTGAGACAGTAACGCGCTTATTAAAAGATTGCCACAGCTGAAGCGATCAGCGGTCCAAGCCGAGCAAGCGCGAGCGCCAACAGCAACCGTCTTCGTCTTCTTCTTTCGCAGGCGTTCTTGTCTGCGCCCTACCATGTTACAAATCACTCCCCCGCGGAAAAGGAGCCATCCTGGCGACCTAAGGAACAGGTACAACTGGTGGGTCATAATGCGGCTTCAGTCGATCGACGTGAACAGTCTCGCGGCCGCGACAACGGCGGTCCGTAGATGATTGAACAGGCTCAATCATATAGTTAACTGGGGATGCTTGACGTAGGACGCGGTAGGGGCCTTCGTACTTAGGCAGTAGCTTTGTGGAAAGGCCAGGAGCGGAGGAGGGAACGCGAAGCCACACCAACGTTCCAGGTGAATACGACTGAGGAGGCAGGTTTTCGTCGTGACGGTCCATCTGGGCCTACTCGCCCTACAATGCTACAACCCTAGTTTCTTAAGGTGCGCTGAAAATGCGACTGCGCTGAAACTTGTCTTCCTCCGTGCCCTCTGCACAAGCTATGTTGTGTTTCGGTTTCGGTTCAGTATTGCATTGTACGAATGACAGGGGGCGCCGCTCTGGCATTCCTGTTTTACCCAGGCGATGTGTAAGTAAGAGAGTTTGTGGAGAGTACTCGTTGAGTGCGGACGTTTCTTCTCCTTCGGCGCATCGCGCCAAACAGCGTGTTCGGGCTGGCCGGCGTCCCCACCGGTCGCGTTGGTCACCGCCGGTCTTCGCCTGCCGCTGCGCCGGGACTACCAGCCCTCAACACAGCACTCATGTTTCCCGACGTATTGCCAGATGGCGTCCATATCTCACGCAGCGCCTCTTCTATCGTCTTTAGATGACATTTGCAGCGAAGCACGCAGATACGCGCGGCCAATCTTTTTTTTTTCTTTCTGCATTTTTTCCTTGATACATTACTTCACAGTGAGCCTCTTTGAGGGCGTTGTTTCCTGATGCTCGCTGCAGTCTAGTCGCGAGTAATTTTTCAGATTTTGCGGGCTTTCGTTAACAACCGGAAAAAATGATCACGCAAATAGAACGTTATTGAAAATAGCGCAGTTAGGTGTCATTTGAACATGCCCACATATGCCTCACTGACATCTTGAGACTTACGTTAGTACTTGTCGAGTTACAAATATAATTATGACTAACTAATTAAAGCTAATTCACGAAAATATTAGCGGTAGCTACTCCAGTGTACTGGAGACAATGTGTACAAGGTTTGCTTCACGTAATGCCGTTCCCTTTTTATAAAACCTTGCTGCGTGATAGTTGGGACACCCTGTATATTCCCTCCTCCCGAATATGTATGGCATGTGTTGTGTGCCTCTATGAGGCAGTTATTGTAATCCTGCTCCCTCCTTATTTCCTCTGTCCCTTGTGCGTAAACAACAACAACAACAACAACAACAACAACAACAACAACAACAACAACAACAACAACAACAACAACAACAACAACAACAACAACAACAACAACAACAACAACAACAACAACAAAGATAGCCGTTTATGGAATGTTCACACATTCATATACGACAGCTCCACGTACGCCGATTCCCACAGTGGGTGGGATCAGCATACCGTATTTATTCGAATCTAAGCCGATGTTTTTTTCGAAAAAACGATGTGCGAAAGTGGGGGGGGGGGTCGGCTTAAATTCGAGTACAATAACTAAGGTTTTTTTTTCTGGTCTTGCGAATTTTGGGGGTCGGCTTAGAATCGGGGCCGGCCTAGATTCGAGTAAATACGGTAATTCCTACCGATATGTGGCCCTTATAGTCTCAATGAGAAAACAATAAAAATAAAACGCATCAGAGATCTGAGTCTCGCGTGTCCGATTCTTGTGACCGGCTAGGTTTTGAAGGCTTTTGCTCGGCTTTCTAACAGAGGGTACATGAGCCCACGTAAAGCATGCCTCCCAGCGTTGTAAACAATGAAAAATACGGCTAATGGTTGCATCACGAAAATTGCTGTTTCAGCACTCGCGTTTATCATCACCACTGCCAGAGGCATGCCAACAGCGATGACAGTGGAGGCCTTTCCAGGTGAAGCTTCACCGGAAGCAGCATCCTCCTCGGACAACGCGTTCACCACAGAAGGTAAAGAGGAACTCGATACGCCTCACACCATTGTTCTGTGTCTCATATTCTTTCAATGTTGCATTGAACATAACAGCTGGATTTAGCGGTAACCGGCCACACGGCGCGAACAGTGGTAGAACGATGAAATCTCTAGCCTGCAGCCACTTTGACAGAAATACCTGTTAGTGCGATATGAAAGGAATCACTGACAACAAAGCCGTTTGTAACAACGAAAGCACAAGGAAATTAATGCGGGTTTCTCAAAAAAAGAAAGCTTCTTACTTGAAGAAAAATTCGTATTGGTCCAGGGATCAAACTCGGGACCAACGCTTTACCGGGGCATCGCTCTACCAATCGGGCTAGCCAGGATGGTAGCAATTTCTTGCAGCGTTAGGGTGAATGAGTCAACAACTCGAAGCATATGGACACAGAATCTTGCAAATGAGTTCTGCGGAATCCCGCAAGGTGACAGAAGGGTTATGAAAGGAATAATTGACAACCCGTGTATAGCATGCATCCACAAGAAAATTCATATGGATTTCTTTCCGGAGCGACTGCACCTGAAAGACGTTCGTTAAGGTTTCAACCCCTGGACCACGGGCGTAGCCAAGGGGGGGGGGGGAAGTTGGGGAGTTCAAATCCCCCGAAAATTTTCAATTTTGCTTGCGTATATATGCACCACAAACCAACGCACGAACACACATGAAGTATGGCGGAAACCCCCCCCCCCCTTCCCGCGCGGGGAAGAAATATTCTGTCTATCTATGCCCCTGTCCTGGACCAGCACGAATTTTTCTTCAACTACGCCTTCGTTTGAGACATCCGTATAGATTTTCCTGTGGCTGTGGGCTACAAAAGGGTGATTGTCGATTATTCCCTTCATAACCCTTCCGCCAAATGTTCAAATATTGACTACAGGTTCATCTTACCTAGTGTTGGATATGGCGTTACCTTTACGTTTCGGAGATGCGTGCATGCAAGAGGCGATACGAAACATTTGCTAAGCCGTGTCTGCGCTGTTCACCACGCTAGCATCATAGCAGCAAATATGCGCTGCCATCGACTGAAGTCTGTTCACGCTCGTTTGTGCGCTTGTGACGCAATATTGCTGATGTGCTTAGAAAGCTGACGTCTACAGCAGTATATAACGGCCTGTAGAACGACGATCGTTAATTCACATAGTTTAATTAATTGATATACCTATCAATAGTACGCACGTCAGACGGAACATGCACTTTTGTGTTGTATATTACGTAACGTACTGTGCTTTAGTGGCAGTATTCTTTACACAAAATATCTGAGAAATTCGAAGCATTGCGTGCGCTCCTACTATATTTATAGATGTTCCTAATAATATTTCGCGGTAAACACACATGATACGTTAGAAGTGCGCTTAAGGTGTGTTGAGCCATCTCATTGCTGACTCTCTTCTCTCCATTCCTCCTTTAAGGCTATTGGGAAATGTGCCCCGGTTACTCCATAGCGCAGCTATACTGATCAGTGTTAACAGTGTTTACTAAAGTCCTGTCTTTATCGAAACTTTCGTTCTTTTTACAAGCGTGTGCTATCTGAACTAGTCCTGCAAGCTTTCTTGCGGACATTAAACGGTACGATAAACGGTGTCCCAAAATATTGTCCCACGCATGTAAATTTAAAATCAAAGTGAGTGGAAGCTATCTTTGCAAAAGTAGAAAACTACCTATATATTTACACCGCTGATAGCTACAACAATGGCCACGTTTTGTTTTAATTTCTCCAGCAGGGCAGATACCAAAGGATGGTTCCCATTATGGTGGTATTCAGAATGGCGTGACCGAAGACGCAGAAGCTGATGAAGACATAGAACAAACGGATGCGGCCAGCGGAGCAACCAGTACATGGTCGCCTACAGCGCTATTACACCGACCTGTACTAACAGCAATAGATTACGAACAGAGTGGCGGTACTAGGTATGCTCATGATATCGTTCACTATGAAAATGGTGGAGATCTCACCACAGACTTAGCGGCGTCTGAGGCAAACGTGACGAACACCCAGACGACACAGCGGCCACAAGAAAAAAACTTCCGGAAGTTCTCCAATGTGGACATCGTTACGATTGAACCAGCTGCCAAGGACCAGGATAGTACTAGCGTTGCACAGCTGCAGGAACAAAAAGATATGGTTAACACGCCAGCACCTTACGTAAGCTTCTTCGGCTCGGTTTCTGAGCCACTTATCGAAGCCCGAGCCGACGACACGGATGGCGATGTTCCGAGCCGGCGAAGTGCTGCCACAATGTCGTCCAGTGGCTCTAGCGACTCGCCTTCGAGCTCAGAAGCTGAACCGGAAGTCTACAGAAATGGTGACGGTTCGCGAGATCACACGGAGCTGTCAGTCTCACTGTCAGTGACAGTGCCGTCCGTGACACAAACAAGGACAGCTGCTACATATCAGGACGTCGTGTCCAAGGACGCACTATCACTGAGCCCGTACTCTACAACAGCACCAGCCAAAGAAATGCCTGAACAAAGTGGCGCAGGAGGCGAAGGGAAGATTGTTCAAGGGTCTGGCATCGCTCCGATTGCGGAGGTTACGTCACAGAATAGCCATGTACGCTTATCCATAGGGAAGAAAGACTTGGCCTCCGGAAACGTGAAGGTCGATACTGCTAACGGAGAGCATAAGGATGAACCGACGGGAAGCGCATCAACTGACAATATTAAGGATCCGTCTGTTATTGCTTCAACGAGAGATGAGCAGAGAGACGCTGTCAGCAGCGACCACGCGAACCCCTTTCCGCAAGAGGGTCAGCCAGTGTCTGCCTCTCCCACATTAAAGACATCCGGTGGAGATGGCGCGCAAGGCGTACCTTCCGTCACTGATCAAGCTGATCATCTGATGGCAAGGGCTGGGGATAAGCGTGATTCAGACAAGGCAAGTCAACCGGCACTTCCAAGAGCCGAGCAGCCGAAGGCTAGCGGTAATGAATCCGGTCGGGGAGCTGAGGCTCCAAAGCCAGCGGACGTTCCGAGAACTTCAGAGGTTCCTGCAGCGGGAAGCAGCAATGCTAGTCAGCCAGAATCTCCAACAGCAGAACAGCCGAAGGCTGGTGGCGAATTCGGTCGGGGAGCTGAGCCTCCAAATAAGCCAGCGGAAGTGCCCAGAAGCGCAGACTCAGCTGCAGCGGAAAACAGCAAAGTGAGTCAGCCAGAACCTCCAAGAGCAGAACCGCCGAAGGGTAGCGGTGATGAATCTGGTGGAGGAGCTGAGGCTTCAACGCCAACGGAAGTGCCCAGAAGTGCAGATGCTCCAGCAGCGGGAAGCATCAACGCGAGTCAGCCAGAATCTCGAAGAGCAGAACATCCGAAGGCTGGTGGCGAATCTGGTCGGGGAGCTGATCCTTCAAATAAGCCAGCGGAAGTGCCCAGAAGCGCAGACTCACCTGCAGCAGAAAACGGCATAGCGAGTCAGCCAGAACCTCCAAGAGCAGAACAGCCGAAGGCTAGTGGTGGTGAATCCGGTCGGGGAGCTGAGGCTCCAAAGCCAGCGGACGTGCCGAGAACTTCAGAGGTTCCTGCAGCGGGAAGCAGCAACGCGAGTCAGCCAGAATCTCCAAGAGCAGAACAGCCGAAGGCTGGTGGCGAATCTGGTCGGGGAGCTGAGCCTCCAAATAAGCCAGCGGAAGTGCCCAGAAGCGCAGACTCAGCTGAAGCGGAAAACAGCAAAGCGAGTCAGCCAGAGCCTCCAACAGCAGAACCGCCGAAGGGTAGCGGTGATGAATCTGGTCGGGGAGCTGAGGCTTCAACGCCAACGGAAGTGCCCAGAAGTGCAGACGCTCCAGCAGCGGGAAGCAGCAACGCGAGTCAGCCAGAATCTCCAAGAGCAGAACAATCGAAGGCTGGTGGCGAATCTGGTCGGGGAGATGAGCCTCCAAATAAGCCAGCGGAAGTTCCCCGAAGTACAGACGTTCCTGCATCGGGAAACAGCAAAGCGAGTCTCAGAAATGGTGACGGTTCAGTGACGGTTTCAGTCTACAGAAATGGTGACGCTTCGCGAAGCCACACGGAGCTGTCAACCTCACCATCACTGACAGTGCCGTCCGTGACACAAACACGGACAGCTGCTACATATCGGGACGTCATGTCCGAGGACGGACTATCTTCGACCACGTACTCTACAATCGCACCAGCTAAAGACATGCCGGAACTAAGTGGCACAGGAGGCGAAGGGAAGATTGTTCAAGCGTCTGGTATGAAGCCGATTGCTGAGGTTATGTCAGAGAAAAGCCATGTACGTTTACTCATGGAGAAGAAAGACTTGGCCTCCGGAAACCTCAAGGTCGATACTGCTAATGGAGCGCATAAGGATGAACCAACGGGAAGCACATCAAATGACAAAAGTAAGGATTTGTCTGTTTTTGTTTCAGCGAGACATGAACAGGGAGACGCTGTCAGCAGCAACCACGCGAACCCCTTTCCACAAGCGGTTAAACCAGGGTCTGCCTCTCCCACATTAAAGGCATCCGGTGGAGATGGCGCTCAAGGCGTACCTTCCGTCACTGCTCAAGCTGATCATCTCATGGCAATGGCTGGGGATAAGCGTGATTCAGACAAAGCATGTCAACCGGCACTTCCAAGAGCCGAGCAGCCGAAGGCTAGCGGTGGTGAATCCGGTCGGGGAGCTGAAGCTCCAAAGCCAGCGGAAGTACCGAGAACTTCAGAGGTGTCTGCAGAACAGCTGAAGTCTGGCGGTGGTGAATTCGGTCGGGGAGCTAAGGCTTCAAAGCCAGCGGACGTTTCGAGAACTTCAGAGGTTCCTGTAGCGGGAAGCAGCAATGCGAGTCAGCCAGAATCTCCAAGAGCAGAACAGCCGAAGGCTGGTGGCGAATCCGGTCGGAGAGCTGAGCCTCCAAATAAGCCAGCGGAAGTGCCCAGAAGCGCAGATTCAGCTGCAGCGGAAAACAGCAAAGTGAGTCAGCCAGAACCTTCAAGAGCAGAACCGCCGAAGGGTAGCGGTGATGAATCTGGTTGGGGAGCCGAGGCTTCAACGCCAACGGAAGTACCCAGAAGTGCAGATGCTCCAGCAGCGGGAAGCAGCAACGCGAGTCAGCCAGAATCTCCAAGAGCAGAACATCCGAAGACTGGTGGCGAATCTGGTCGGGGAGCAGATCCTCCAAATAAGCAAGCGGAAGTGCCCAGAAGCGCAGACTCAGCTCCAGCAGAAAACGGCAAAGCGAGTCAGCCAGAACCTCCAAGAGCAGAACAGTCGAAGGCTAGTGGTGGTGAATCCGGGCGGGGAGATGAGGCTCCAAAGCCAGCGGACGTTCCGAGAACTTCAGAGGTTCCTGCAGCGGGAAGCAGCAACGCGAGTCAGCCAGAATCTCCAACAGCAGAACAGCCGAAGGCTGGTGGCGAATCTCGTCGGGGAGCTGAGCCTCCAAATAAGCCAGCGGTAGTGGGCAGAAGCGCAGACTCAGCTGCAGCGGAAAACAGCAAAGCGAGTCAGCCAGAACCTCCAAGAGCAGAACAGCGGAAGGCTAGTGGTGGTGAATCCGGTCGGGGAGCTGAGGCTCCAAAGCCAGCGGACGTTCCGAGAACTTCAGAGGTTCCTGCAGCGGGAAGCAGCAACGCGAGTCAGCCAGAATCTCAAAGAGCAGAACAGCCGAAGGCTGGTGGCGAATCTGGTCGGGGAGCTGAGCCTCCAAATAAGCCAGCGGAAGTGCCCAGAAGCGCAGACACACCTGCAGCAGAAAACGGCAAAGCGAGTCAGCCAGAACCTCAAACAGCAGAACAGACGAAGGCTAGTGGTGGTGAATCCGGTCGGGGAGCTGAGGCTCCAAAGCCAGCGGACGTTCCGAGAACTTCAGAGGTTCCTGCAGCGGGAAGCAGCAACGCGAGTCAGCCAGAATCTCCAAGAGCAGAACAGCCGAAGGCTGGTGGCGAATCTGGTCGGGGAGCTGAGCCTCCAAATAAGCCAGCGGAAGTGCCCAGAAGCGCAGACTCACCTGCAGCAGAAAACGGCAAAGCGAGTCAGCCAGTACCTCCAAAAGCAGAACAGCCAAAGGCTAGTGGTGGTGAATCCGGTCGGGGAGCTGAGGCTCCAAAGCCAGCGGACGTTCCGAGAACTTCAGAGGTTCCTGCAGCGGGAAGCAGCAACGCGAGTCAGCCAGAATCTCCAACAGCAGAACAGCCGAAGGCTGGTGGCGAATCTGGTCGGGGAGCTGAGCCTCCAAATAAGCCAGCGGTAGTGGGCAGAAGCGCAGACTCAGCTGCAGCGGAAAACAGCAAAGCGAGTCAGCCAGAACCTCCAAGAGCAGAACAGCGGAAGGCTAGTGGTGGTGAATCCGGTCGGGAAGCTGAGGCTCCAAAGCCAGCGGACGTTCCGAGAACTTCAGAGGTTCCTGCAGCGGGAAGCAGCAACGCGAGTCAGCCAGAATCTCCAAGAGCAGAACAGCCGAAGGCTGGTGGCGAATCTGGTCGGGGAGCTGAGCCTCCAAATAAGCCAGCGGAAGTGCCCAGAAGCGCAGACTCACCTGCAGCAGAAAACGGCAAAGCGAGTCAGCCAGTACCTCCAAAAGCAGAACAGCCGAAGGCTAGTGGTGGTGAATCCGGTCGGGGAGCTGAGGCTCCAAAGCCAGCGGACGTTCCGAGAACTTCAGAGGTTCCTGCAGCGGGAAGCAGCAACGCGAGTCAGCCAGAATCTCCAAGAGCAGAACAGCCGAAGGCTGGTGGCGAATATGGTCGGGGAGCTGAGCCTCCAAATAAGCCAGCGGAAGTGCCCAGAAGCGCAGACTCACCTGCAGCAGAAAACGGCAAAGCGAGTCAGCCAGTACCTCCAAAAGCAGAACAGCCGAAGTCTAGTGGTGGTGAATCCGGTCGGGGAGCTGAGGCTCCAAAGCCAGCGGAAGTGCCCAGAAGTGCTGACGCTCCTGCAGCGGGAAGCAGCAACGCGAGTCAGCCAGAATCTCCAAGAGCAGAACAGTCGAAGGCTGGTGGCGAATCTGGTCGGGGAGATGAGCCTCCAAATAAGCCAGCGGAAGTGCCCAGAAGCGCAGACGCTCATGCAGCGGGAAACAGCAAAGCGAGTCACCAAGACCCTCCAAGAGCAGAACAGCCGAAGGCTGGTGGTGGTGAATCTGGTCAGGGAGCTGAGCCTCCAAGTAAGCGAGCGGAAGTTCCCCGAAGTACAGACGTTCCTGCATCAGGAAACAGCAAAGCGAGTCTCAGAAATGGTGACGATTCAGTGACGGTCTCAGTCTACAGAAATGGTGACGCTTCGCGAAGCCACACGGAGCTGTCAACCTCACCATCAGTGACAGTGCCGTCCGTGACACAAACACGGACAGCTGCTACATATCAGGACGTCATGTCGGAGGACGGACTATCTTCGACTACGTACTCTACAACCGCACCAGCTAAAGAGATGCCGGAACTAGGTGGCACAGGAGGCGAAGGGAAGATTGTTCAAGCGTCTGGTATGACGCCGATTGCTGAGGTTATGTCAGAGAAAAGCCATGTACGTTTACTCATGGGGAAGAAAGACTTGGCGTCCGGAGACCTGAAGGTCGATACTGCTAACGAAGAGGATAAGGATGAACCAACGGGAAGCGCATCAAATGACAAAAGTAAGGATCTGTCTGTTTTTGTTTCAGCGAGACATGAACAGGGAGACGCTGTCAGCAGCAACCACGCGAACCCCTTTCCGCTAGCGGTTAAACCAGGGTCTGCCTCTCCCACATTAAAGGCATCCGGTGGAGATGGCGCTCAAGGCGTACCTTCCGTCACTGCACAAGTTGATCATCTGATGCGAAGGGCTGGGGATAAGCCTGATTCAGACAAGGCAAGTCAACCGGCACTTACAAGAGCCGAGCAGCCAAAGGCTAGCGGTGGTGAATTCGGTCGGAGAATTGAGGCTCCAAAGCCAGCGGAAGTACCGAGAACTTCAGATGTTTATGCAGCGGAAAACAGCAAAGCAAGTCAGCCAGAATCTCCGAGAGCAGAACAGCTGAAGACTGGCGGTGGTGAATCTGGTCGGGGAGCTGAGGCTTCAAAGCCAGCGGAAGTGCCCAGAAGTGCAGATGCTCATGCAGCGGGAAACAGCAAATCGAGTCAGCCAGAACCTCCAAGAGAAGAACAGCCGAAGGCTAGCGGTGGTGAATCTGGTCGGGGAGCTGAGGCTTCAAAGCCAGCGGAAGTTCCCGGAACTTCAGACTTCCCTAGAGCGGGAAACAGCAAGTTGACTCAGCCAGAATCTCCAAGAGCAGAACAGCCGAAGGCTGGTGGAGGTGAATCACGTCGGGGAGCTGAACCTCCAAGTAAGCCAGCGGAAGTGCCCCGAAGTGCAGACGTTCCTGCATCGGGAAACAGCAAAGCGAGTCTCAGAAATGGTGACGGTTCAGTGATGGTCTCAGTCTACAGAAATCGTGACGGTTCAGTGACGGTCTCAGTCTACAGAAGTGGTGACGCTTCGCGAGGCTACACGGAGCTGTCAATCACACCGTCAGTGACAGTGCCGTCAGTGACACAAACAGGGACAGCTGCTGCATATCAGGACGTCATGTCCGAGGACGGACTATCTTCGAGCACGTACTCTACAACCGCACCAGCTAAAGAAATGCCGGAGCTAAGTGGCGAAGGAGGCGAAGGGAAGATTGTCCAAGGGTATGCTATGGCTCCGATTGCTCAGGTTACGTCAGAGAAAAGCCATGTACACTTACTCATGGGGAAGAAAGACTTGGCCTCCGGAAATGTGAAGGTCGATCCTGCTAACGGGGAGCATAAGGATGAACCGACAGGAAGCGCATCAACTGAAAAAAGTAAGGATGTGTCTGTTATTGTTTCAGCGCGAGATGAGCAGGGAGACGCTGTCAGCAGCGACCACGCGAACCCCTTTCCGCAAGCGGTTCAACCAGAGTCTGCCTCTCCCACATTAAAGGCATCCGGGGAAGATGGCGCGCAAGGCGTACCTTCCGTCACTGCTCAAGTTGATCATCTGATGGCAAGGGCTGTGGATAAGCCTGATTCAGACAAGGCAAGTCAACCGGCACTTCCAAGAGCCGAGCAGCCGAAGGCTAGCGGTGGTGAATCCAGTCGGGGAGCTGAGGCTCCAAAGCCAGCGGATGTGCCCAGAAGTGCAGACGCTCCTGCAGCGGGAAACGGCAAAGCGAGTCAGCCAGAACCTGCAAGAGGAGAAGAGCCGAAGGCTAGCGGTGGTGAATCTGGTCGGGGAGCTGATCGTCCAAGCAAGCCAGCTGAAGTGCCCCGAAGTGCCGATGTTCCTGCATCGGAAAACAGCAAGGCGAGTCTTAGAAATGGTGACGGTTCAGTGACGGTCTCAGTTTACAGAAATGCTGACGCTTCGCGAGGCCACACGGAGCTGTCAATCACACCGTCAGTGACAGTGCCGTCAGTGACACAAACAGGGACAGCTGCTACATATCAGGACGTCATGTCCGAGCACGGACTATCTTCGAGCACGTACTCTACAACCTCACCAGCTATAGAAATGCCGGAACTAAGTGGCGAAAGAGGCGAAGGGAAGATTGTCCAAGGGTCTGCTATGGCTCCGATTGCTGATGTTACGTCAGAGAAAACCCATGTACACTTACTCATGGGGAAGAAAGACTTGGCCTCCGGAAATGTGAAGGTCGATCCTGCTGACGGAGATCATAAGGATGAATCGACGGGAAGCGCATCAACTGACAAAAGTAAGGATCTGTCTGTTATTGTTTCAGCGAGAGATGAGCAGGGAGACGCTGTCAGCAGCGACCACGCGAACCCCTTTCCGCAAACGGTTCAACCAGGGTCTGCCTCTCCCACAATGAAGGCGTCCGGTGGAGATGGCGCGCAAGTCGTACCTTCCGTCACTGCTCAAGTTGATCATCTGATGGCAAGGGCTGGGGATAAGCCTGATTCAGACAAGGCAAGTCATCCGGCACTTCCAAGAGCCGAGCAGCCGAAGGCTAGCGTTGGTGAATCCGGTCGGGGAGCTGAAGCTCAAAAGCCCGCGGAAGTACCGAGAACTTCAGAGGTGTCTGCAGAACAGCTGAAGGCTAGCGGTGGTGAATCTGGTCGGGGAACTGAGGCTTCAAAGCCAGCGGAAGTGCCCAGAAGTGCAGACGCTCATGCAGTGGGAAACGGCAAAGCCAGTCAGCCAGAACCTCCAAGAGCAGAACAGCTGAAGGCTGGTGGCCAATCTGGTGGGGGAGCTGAGCCTACAAATAAGCCAGCGGAAGTGCCCAGAAGCGCAGACGTTCCTGCAGGGGAAAACAGCAAAGCGAGTCAGCCAGAACCTCCAAGAGCAGAACAGCTGAAGGCTAGCGGTGATGAATCTGGTCGGGGAGCTGATGCTTCAACGCCAGCGGAGGTGCCCAGAAGTGCAGACGCTCATGCAGCGGGAAACAGCAAAGCGAGTCAGCCAGAACCTCCAAGAGCAGAACAGCCGAAGGCTAGTGGTGATGAATCTGGTCGGGGAGCTGAGGCTTCAACGCCAGCGGAATTGCCCAGAAGCGCAGATGCTCCTACAGCGGGAAACAGCAAAGCGAGTCAGCCAGAACATCCAAGAGCAGAACTACCGAAGGCTAGCGGCGGTGAATCTGGTCGTGGAGCTGAACCTCCAAATAAGCCAGTGGAAGCACCCAGAAGCTCTGACGCTCCTACGGGCGAGAAAAACAAAGCTAATCAACCGGAATCTCCGAGAGCAGAACAGAATAAAGCGCAAGCACCAGAAAAGGCCAGTGGCAGCCCGGAGTCACCAAGGTCGGAGCAGCAGAAACCATCTGCCGTCGTGATACCAATGACCAACAAAAATAGCGAAGGCAGAGCAGACAGCCAACGTGAAACTCCGAGAACCGAGGTTCCGCAAGTACCTGCTCCATCAAGCTCAGGTAAAGATGGTAGAGGAGAGGCTAAAGGAGGTAAAGCCCCAGAAGGTGTTGTGATTGTTGAAGACAAGAAAGAAGGCAAAGAGGAGGCGAAGAAGCCTGGAGAAACAAAAACAGTGGAGACGACAGAATCTGAAACACACATTTCAATTGACGAAAATCCAGAGAAAAAGCCGACTGCTGCGGTTGTTCAAGAGGGCAAACCACATGGCGGAAAGAAGGACAAAGGCGAAGAAACCGTGCTAGTGGTTAAAAACGTAACAGTTGAAGTGGTACCAGAAGCAGATGTTCCGGGCTTCAAGCCAGGTAAAGTTGTTCCAGGTAAGAATGAAGCTCATCTGCTGTACTGCTCATGTTACTCTTATGAATGCTTGTGGTATAGGAAAAGAAAAAACCTGATGCGCAAATTAAATGTTGACGTCGGCGGTTCAAAAAGGTGGCAGCTTTTAAAAATGAACCTGAAGTTAAAGACATCTTGGCGGTGGCTGTGGCGTTTTATTGCTAAGCATGACGTCATTCCATGATTTCCTTACTGCGTTGTGCTGGGTTTTATTGAAACAGTACTAGCGCCCTTAGCAAAGTTCGCACGTAGCGATCTTGGGATTGTCAAATATTTCGGTGTTCATCGCTATGGCACCACACTGGGGCTTTAGGACGTAAATAATTGTAAACGTTAACTGGGGAATTTAGACAAAAGAAAGTGTATTTTACATATAGGCAAGGGAATCATACATCCCACAATGTGCCTCGTTTCTTAACACTGTTGAAGGCATGAAATATCCTACAAGGAGCAACACAGGATGCTTACTCCGAAATCTGCGTTTTGGAAAGGCGTCTTCGGGCCAAAGAATATATTGGCAGAGCAAGGCAATCAGTTAAGCTGAACACAATATCGACTACTACAGTGCGAAGCTTGCATACGCTGGGTAATATACATGGCATTTTAGGACTGTACAGTAGCCCATAGCCATGGAGTCTCAAGCGCAATTATTTCAAGAGGCAGACATTAATTGCGCGAGAAACTGAAGTGACTCGTTGTCACATTTTCACTCATTAGGCTTTTAACTCATCACTTCATGGCATTCACAGAGATTAAGAGAGAGAGAGAGAGTAAAACTTCGAGATGAAGCAAACAATAAAATATGGCTTGGGCTCCATGTTCAGTGCCCAGTGTAGCGGCTTCATGTGCCTGGTCCAGGAGAGCCAGCCGGCTCATTGTCCTGTTCGTCGTCCACAGGCCGTGCCTTTCACCACTGCCTTGGACGTCTTGTTTTACAGCGAAAGCTGTTATGAGATCACAATAAGGGCAGTTTTTGGCACCGTAGTTGTCCGCCGCCACCGCCGCCGGTGTCCGTAACCACTATCGCTCGAAATAAGAAAAAAAAACTAAATAAGAAAAAAAATTTCAAGATGGAACGAGGTTCGAACCTGGGAGCCCAGTATTCCACCTCAGAGCAATGCCGGTGCTTGAAACTGCTTTGCGAAAAGACCCTATACAGGCGTCATATCCCGGAAGGAACCTCATTAACATATGTAATGTAGCGTGGTAAAAGAGTAAAATAACAACCAAATGTCACACCACGCGAATGCTGTAACCAGGCGTCACACAATGCGAATTGCGCAACGAGTGGGTTGTTTAATGCTTCTAACCCATTACAAGGGGCTCTGCCATAATTCTTCATCGCCATCAGCCACAGCATGAACAAATTAGCACATAATACCTTACAGGTGTTAAGCGGAGACCACGGTTCTCCGCAGAATGATGAAAAATTTCATAGTGCCTGCTTCCCTACTTCAAAAAAAAAAAAAATATCATGATTTATAGCGTAGTGTCTTCCTCGCAATTGCACTTCTATTGGTTGCCAAAGAAGCCAATAAGGCTCCTATGGTCCATTTCCTCAGGATCTAAATAATGTTAATTCCCTCTCTCTCCTTCTTCTCACGTTAACGCAGGTTATAAAGCGTGGTGGCAGAGTTAAATAACGACAGGGCAGGCACACAATGCGAATTACGTAACTAGTGGGACGTTTAAAGATTCCAACCCATTACAAAGGGCTCAGCCATAATTCTTCATCGTCATCAATCATCGCATCAAAAAAGTGCACAATGCCTTACAGATGGTACCTCGCTTCTCCGCAGAATGATGAATAATGTCGTGGTGTGTGCGTCCCAACTTCACAAAAATTATGATGTGTGGCGTAGTGGGTACGTTGCTAGTGTATTGGTATTAGTAGCCACAAGAGAGTTTATAACGGGATCCAGAAATGTCGCTCTTCCAGCTCTCGCTGTGACTGTGCTGCGCTTTCCGCGGAGGCCTGGCGTTTTTTTTAGTAGCACGACCACCGACTGACATTATTGTTTCTCTTACAAGCACTTCCGGTCGAGTATTTACTTCCAGTTGTGCGAATATTCAGAAAGTCTTCTCAAAATAGAAATATATGGTTCTCGTCGAAGTTAAGACTTATATTGAATACATTTGATATCGGAGCACTGTTTTACTTAAGATAAGGGCTGTCTGCTTAATTAATAAAAATTAGTATGAGTTTATTAAGATTGTGAGCAGCTGGGATCGTTGCGCCACCTGGCGGAGCAGATCTCAAATACGTGCCGCTTTCTACGTGGCCTCTGAGATCCGCTTCGGCAGCCGCGAAACACGGTTAACCCAATGAGTACACCAGGACACACGCACTCTGACGTGGGAGTGCCAGCTACCAGACACCTAAGTCAAGGATAGGGGTCGCCTCAAGATTTGCTTAAATTGGTGCGTGTTCACTTGAGGTGACCTTACTACATACACTGCTGGTAGATTCCAAGCGACAAGTCCGCAAGGCTTATCCACTCGGAAAGCATTGTCAACTTCTCAGGCTCAAAGCTGTAAGGTGTCACCTTCTGTGTTCTAGGTGATGCTGGTGCAGTCTGAGGAAGACACCAGCTTATAAACATTCATTCCCAAAGTGTGTGAGGAAATAAACTGGCGTACCTGTTATTCCTGTAATTGAACCCATAACACCAGATTTTGAAAACGAAAATACAGCAAGAAGAAAGACAATGCAATTTTACCAGCTGTAAGGGGAATATCTTTAGTCTGGTGCCCTTCTGAGAATTATTTTCTAATGGGTACGACTCGCAAACCTACTTTGCTCAAGTTGCAATTTGAAATGCATGTACTAATTAGTTTGACTTAATCAGAAAAACTTTCTAAATTAGCAGAAGGTGCATTTGGATATCACGTCAGGCAACGTCCCATTCTATGACTAAGAAATTAGAGCAATGCATTAACTTTTGCGCTGTGAGCCTAAGTGAGCGCCTGTGAGCCTAAGTTTTCTGTAATACAGATTCCTACCAACTAGCTCAACTTTCTACGCTCTAAGCTTAAAGGACTGGAAACTCGCTATCTGAGGCTGTCTGTAAAGTTTTCTGTTTTCACAGTGTGCTTTGGGTATTTAGTTAAGCCTACTATTATCATGCCAATTTTTTATGCGGAAAGAAACAAGAGTGCTTGATTATGTCATGGAAATTTAGTGCTGCCCTTTTGCACCAAGGATCCCCTGGAAAAGGCAGGGAAATTTATTGCATTATGGGCCTCTTTTTTATCGTAACATTACTAATGAATGTCTCGTGTATAAGCAATACTTTTTCTTGCTACTTTATCTTATCTTTCTAAGCTAATTCTAACCGTTTGTTTCAGTTGTGCCACCAAAGGAGACAGCAGTCTACCCACCCGCTCAAACAATAAATTATCCAAACACTCCATATCAACAACCCCGTCCAGCTTACCAACCTTATCAGCCTTATCAAGCGCCCCCGTATCATCAACCTGCTGGAACGGTCGTAGACGTACCTCAGCCAGTTTATCAGCCTGCCCCTCACACGAGCCACGTACCAGGGCCCCCATCGCCTTACCAACCAAGCCAGCACATGGGTCCCACGAACCAGTCAACCCAATATCGGCAGCCTTACTCCAGTTACCAGCAAACTCCTTATCGTACTGTCCACCAACCCCCACACAATCCCGTCAACGCCCCTGCTTATCCGCAAGCCCAGCATGCAGCTTTCTATCCGGCATACGAGCTAAGATATAGCCAGCGCACCAGCACGTAATCGACGTTCCGCAATCTAAAGTCGCACGTGTATATCCACCGAAACAGTACATTCAAAATCAAGCCAACCACCGCGTAGCTCCCGCTCCTCCGTACGCGGCCCAGCACAATCATGCAAAGATGCCAGTTTATCAGCCGAGATATCCAGGTTCGGCAGACATTCATCACGTCATACCCGCTTACCGAAACAAACGACGCTATTTTGTGCCTATGAAGCCAGCGGACCACGCACACCAACTGCCGGTGGTAAAGCCACCATACAAACATCCTGCCGTTAAACGACCGGGACACCAAACCGCAGCTCACGGAGGCTACGGGCGCCACGTGGACAATCAAGCCCACATCTCTCAGCTGCACTTCCCGCCAGTGGTTGCTCACCCGCAGAACGCCGCCGTACCCAACCACGCTCCACAGCCGAACAGACATCCTGCGGTCCATGCAATGGCCCCCAGCCACTTCGAGAATCATGGAGTGCACAAAGCAGTAGGAAAGCCAATCTTCAAAGCCGGTCACACACCTAAGATGATGATTCGGGAGGGATCAAGCTACAGAGAATCAAACATTCCCGGTATACAATGCTCCTCTACATTTTAAAGTCTGTATTCTGAGCGATGTCCGCCAGTTTCTTCATGAAATCCCCCT